>NW_026962476.1:0-45884 GCF_032445375.1 Bacillus rossius redtenbacheri | reverse complement strand
TAACTGCCTAACTATATGCTTAATTGCCTGCCTAATTAACTGCCTAATTAACTGCCCAATTGCCTGCCTAATTAACTGCTTAATTAACTGACCAATTGCCTGCCTATTTGACCGCCTAATTAACTGCCTAATAGCCTGCCTAATTACCTGCCAAATTACCTGCCTGCCTAATTAACTGCTTAATTGCCTGCATATTTGCCTGCTTGCCTAATTGCCTGCTTGCCTAATTGCTTGCCTAATAACTGCATAATTGCCTGCTAAATTACCTACCTAATTGCCTGCCTAATTGCTTGACTAATAAACTGCCTTATTGCCTGCCTTATTGCCTGCTTAATTGCCTGCCTAATTGCCAGCCTAATTTACTTCCTAATTGCCTGCCTAATTGCCTGCCTAATTAACTGCATAATTGCCTGCCTTATTATGTGCCTAATTGCCTACCTAATTAACTGCCGAAGTGCCTGCCTAATTGCCTGCCTAATTAACTGCCTGATTGCCTGCTTAATTATCTGCCTAATTGCCTGCAAATTAACTGCCTAATTGCCTGCCTAATTGCCTGCCTAATTACCTAACAAATTAACTGCACACTTGCCTGCCTAATTAACGGCCTAATTAAATACCTAATTGCCTGTCTAATTAACTGCCTAATTAACTGCCCAATTGCCTGCCTAATTAACTGCCTAATTAACTGCCTTATTAACTGCCTAATTGCCTGCCTGATTGACCGCCTAATTAACTGCCTAATTGCCTGCTTAATTATCTGCCTAATTGCCTGCCCAATTATCTGCTTAATTGCATGCCTAATTAACTGCCTAATCATCTGCTTAATTGCCTGCCTAATTAACAGCCTAATTATCTGCCCAATTGCCTGCCTAATTAACTGCCCAATTGCCTGCCTAATTGACCGCTTAATTAACTGCCTAATTGCCTGCTTGATTATCTGCCTAATTGCCTGCCTAATTGCCTGTTTAATTGCCTGCCTAATTATCTGCTTAATTGCCTGCCTAATTAACAACCTAATTAACTGCCCAATTGCCTGCCTAATTAACTGCCTAAGTGCCTGCCTAATTGCCTGCCTAATTAACTGCCTTATTGCCTGCCCAATTGCCTGCCTAATTAACTGCACAATTGCCTGCCTAATTAACTGCTTAATTAAATGCCTAATTACCTGTCTAATTAACTGCCTAATTAACTGCCCAATTGCCCGCCTAATTAACTGCCTAATTAACTGCCTAATTGCCTGCCTAATTGACCGCCTAATTAACTGCCTAATTGCCTGCTTAATTATCTGCCTAATTGCCTGCCTAATTATCTGCTTAATTGCCTGCCTAATTAAATGCCTAATTATCTGCTTAATTGCCTGCCTAATTAACTGCCCAATTGCCTGCCTAATTAACTGCCTAATTAACTGCCAAATGCCTGCCGAATTGACCGCCTAATTAACTACCTAATTGCCTGCCTAAATGCCTGTCTAATTAATTGTTTTATTGCCTGCACTATTGCCTGCTTAATTGCCTTCCCAATTGCCTGCCTAATTGCCTGTCTAATTAACTGCCTTATTGCCTGCCCAATTGCCTGCCTAACTATCTGCTTAATTGCCTGCCTAATTAACTGCCTAATTAACTGCCCAATTGCCTGCCTAATTAACTGCCTAATTAACTGCCCAATTGCCTGCCTTATTGACCGCCTAATTAAATGCCTAATTGCCTGCTTAATTATCTGCCTAATTGCCTGCCTAATCATCTGCTTGATTGCCTGCCTAATTAAACGCCTAATTAACTGCCTAATTAACTGCCTAATTGCCTGTTAATTAACCGCCTAATTAACTGCCTAATTGACTGCCAAATTGACCGCCTAATTAACTGCCTAATTGCCTGTCTAATTAACTGCCTAATTAACTGCCCAATTGCCTGCCTAATTAACTGCCTAATTAACTGCCTAATTGCCTGCCTAATTGACCGCCTAATTAACTGCCTAATTGCCTGTCTAATTATCTGCCTTATTGCCTGCCCAATTACCTGCTTAATTATCTGCTTAATTGCCTGCCTAATAACTGCTTAATAATCTGCCTAATTGCCTGCCTAATTGCCTGCTTAATTATGTGTCTAATTGATTGCCTTATTGACCGCCTAATTAACTGCCTAATTGCCTGCCTAATTTTATGCCTAATTAACTACCTAATTAACTGCACACTTGCCTGCCTAATTAACGGCCTAATTAAATGCCTAATTGCCTGCCTAATTAACTGCCTAATTGCCTGCTTAATTATCTGCCTAATTGCCTGCCTAATTATCGGCTTTATTGCCTGCCTAATTAACTGCCTAATTATCTGCCTAATTGCCTTCCTAATTAACTGCCTAATTAACTGCCCAATTGCCTGCCTTATTACCTGCCAAATTGACTGCCTAATTACCTGCCAAATTGCCTGCCTGCCTAAAAAACTGCCTAATTAACTACCTGAATGCCTGCCTAATTGACCGCCTAATTAACTGCATAATAGCCTGCTTAATTACCTGCCTAATTGCCTGCATAAATGCCTGCCTAATTGCTTGACTAATAAACAGCCTTATTGCCTTCCTAATTGCCTGCTTAATTGCCTGCCTATTTGCCTGCCCAATTACCTGCCTAATTAACTGCCTAATTGCCTGCCTAATTGCCTGCCTAATTAACTACCTAATTAACTGCACAATTGCCTGCCTAATTAACTGCCTAATTAAATGCCTAATTGCCTGTCTAATTTACTGCCTAATTGCCTGCCTAATTGACCGCCTTATTTACTGCTTAATTGCCTGCTTTATTATCTGCCTAATTGCCTGCCTAATTATCTGCTTAATTGCCTGCCTAATAACTGCCTAATTATCTTCTTAATAGCCTGCCTGATTAACTGCCTAATTAACTGCCCAATAGCCTGCCTAATTAACTGCCTAATAAACTGCCCAATTGCCTGCCTAACTGACCGCCTAATTAACTGCCTAATTGCCTGCTTTATTACCTGCCAAATTGCCTGCCTTCCTAATAAACTGTTTAATTGCCTGCCTAATTGCCTGCCTGCCTAATTGCATGCCTAATTAACTACCTAATTGCCTGCCTAAATGCCTGTCTAATTAACTGTTTTATTGCCTGCCTAAATGCCTGTCTAATTAACTGTTTTATTGCCTGCACTATTGCCTGCTTAATTGCCTTCCCAATTGCCTGCCTAATTGCCTGTCTATTTAACTGCCTTATTGCCTGCCCAATTGCCTGCCTAATTAACTGCACAATTGCCTGCCTAATTTACTGCTTAATTAAATGCATAATTACCTGTCTAATTAACTGCCTAATTAACTACCCAATTGCCCGCCTAATTAACTGCCTAATTAACTGCCTAATTGCCTGCCTAATTGACCGCCTAATTAACTGCCTAATTGCCTGCTTAATTATCTGCCTAATTGCCTGCCTAATTATCTGCTTAATTGCCTGCCTAATTAAATGCCTAATTATCTGCTTAATTGCCTGCCTAATTAACTGCCCAATTGCCTGCCTAATTAACTGCCTAATTAACTGCCAAATGCCTGCCGAATTGACCGCCTAATTAACTACCTAATTGCCTGCCTAAATGCCTGTCTAATTAACTGTTTTATTGCCTGCACTATTGCCTGCTTAATTGCCTTCCCAATTGCCTGCCTAATTGCCTGTCTAATTAACTGCCTTATTGCCTGCCCAATTGCCTGCCTAACTATCTGCTTAATTGCCTGCCTAATTAACTGCCTAATTAACTGCCAAATTGCCTGCCTAATTAACTGCTTAATTAACTGACCAATTGCCTGCCTAATTGACCGCATAATTAACTGCCTAATAGCCTGCCTAATTACCTGCCAAATTACCTGCCTGCCTAATTAACTGCTTAATAGCCTGCATATTTGCCTGCTTGCCTAATTGCCTGCTTGCCTAATTGCTTGCCTAATAACTGCATAATTGCCTGCTAAATTACCTACCTAATTGCCTGCCTAATTGCTTGACTAATAAACTGCCTTATTGCCTGCCTTATTGCCTGCTTAATTGCCTGCCTAATTGCCAGCCTAATTTACTTCCTAATTGCCTGCCTAATTGCCTGCCTAATTAACTGCCTAATTGCCTGCCTTATTATGTGCCTAATTGCCTGCCTAATTAACTGCCTAAGTGCCTGCCTAATTGCCTGCCTAATTAACTGCCCAATTGCCTGCCTAATTAACTGCCTAATTGCCTGCCTAATTAACTGCCTAAGTGCCTGCCTAATTGCCTGCCTAATTAACTGCCTGATTGCTTGCTTAATTATCTGCCTAATTGCCTGCAAATTAACTGCCTAATTGCCTGCCTAATTGCCTGTCTATTTAACTGCCTAATTAACTGCCCAATTGCCTGCCTAATTAACTGCCTAATTAACTGCCTTATTAACTGCCTAATTGACTGCCTAATTGACCGCCTAATAAACTGCCTAATTGCCTGCTTAATTATCTGCCTATTTGCCTGCCCAATTATCTGCTTAATTGCATGCCTAATTAACTGCCTAATTAACTGCCCAATAGCCTGCCTAATTAACTGCCTAATTAACTGCCCAATTGCCTGCCTAATTAACTGCCTAAGTGCCCGCCTAACTAACTGCCTTATTATCTGCTAAATTGCCTGAATAATTAACTGCCTAAATAACTGCTCAATTGCCTGCCTAATTAACTGCCTAATTAACTGCCCAATTGCCTGCCAAATTGACCACCTAATTAACTGCCTAATTGCCTGTCTAATTAACTGCCTAATTAACTGCCCAATTGCCTGCCTAATTAACTGCCTAATTAAATGTTTAATTGCCTGCCTAATTGACCGCCTAATTAACTGCCTAATTGCCTGCTTAATTATCTGCCTAATTGCCTGCCTAATTAACTGCCTAATTGCCTGCCTAATTGCCTGCCTAATTGCCTGCCTAATTGCCTGCCTAATTGCCTGCCTAATTGCCTGCCTAATTAACTGCCTGATTGCCTGCTTAATTAACTGCCTAATTGCCTGCCTAATTAACTGCCTAATTGCCCGCCTAATTCAATACCTAATTAACTGCACAATTGCCTGCCTAATTAACTGCCTAATTAAATGCCTAATTTCCTGTTTAATAAACACCTAATTAACCGCCTAATTGCCTGCCTAATTAACTGCCTAATTAACTGCCTAATTCCCTGACAAAATGACCGCCTAATTAACTGCCTATATGCCTGCCTTATTTTATGCCTAATAGCCTGCCTAATTGCCTGCCTAATTACCTGCCAAATTGCCTGCTTGCCTAATAAACTGCTTAATTGCCTGCCTAATTGCCTGCCTTCCTAATTGCCTGCCTGCCTAATTGCCTGCCTAATTGCCTGCCTAATTGCCTGCCTAATTGACCGCCTAATTAACTGCCTAATTACCTGCCAAATTGCCTGCTTGCCTAATAAACTGCTTAATTGCCTGCCTAATTGCCTTCCTAATTGCCTGCCTGCCTAATTGCCTGCCTAATTGCCTGCCTAATTGACCGCCTAATTAACTGCCTAATTACCAGCTTAATTATCTGCCTAATTGCCTGCCTAATTATCTGCTTAATTGCCTGCCTTATTAACTGCTGAATTATATGACTAACTGCCTGCCTAATTGCGTGCCTAAATTAGTACCTAATAAACTGCACAATGGCCTGCCTAATTAAATGCCTAATTAAATGCCTAATTGCCTGTCTAATTAACCGCCTAATTAACCGTCTAATTGCCTGCCTAATAAACTGCCTAATTAACTGACTAATTGCCTGCCTAATTGACCGCCTAATTAACTGCCTAATTGCCTGCTTAATTATCTGCCTAATTGCCTGCCTAATTATCTGCTTAATTGCCTGCCTAATTAAATGCCTAATTATCTGCTCAATTGCCTGCCTAATTAAATGCTTAATTAAATGCCTAATTACCTGTCTAATTAACTGCCTAATTAACTGCCCAATTGCCTGCCTAATTATCTGCTTAATTGCCTGCCTAATTAAATGCCTAATTATCTGCTCAATTGCCTGCCTAATTAACTGCCCAATTGCCTGCCTAATTAACTGCTTAATTAAATGCCTAATTACCTGTTTAATTAACTGCCTAATTAACTGCCCAATTGCCTGCCTAATTAACTGCCTAATTAACTGCCCAATTGCCTGCCTAATTGCCTGCCTAATTAACTGCTTAATTTCCTGCCTAATTAAATGCCTAATCATCTGCTCAATTGCCTGCCTAATTAACTGCCCAATTGCCTGCCTAATTAACTGCTTAATTAAATGCCTAATTACCTGTCTAATTAACTGCCTAATTAACTGCCCAATTGCCTGCCTAATTATCTGCTTAATTGCCTGCCTAATTAAATGCCTAATTATCTGCTCAATTGCCTGCCTAATTAACTGCCCAATTGCCTGCCTAATTAAATGCTTAATTAAATGCCTAATTACCGGTCTAATTAACTGCCTAATGAACTGCCCAATTGCCTGCCTAATTAACTGCCTAATTAACTGCCCAATTGCCTGCCTAATTGCCTGCCTAATTAACTGCCTAATTGCCTGCCTAATTATCTTCTTAATTGCCTGCCTAATTAAATGCATAATTATTTGCTTAATTGCCTGCCTAATTAACTGCACATTTGCCTGCCTTATTAACTGCCTTATTAAATGCCTAATTACCTGTCTAATGAACTGCCTAATTAACTGCCTAATTGCCTGCCTAATCAACTGCCTAATTAACTGCCTAATTGCCTGCCTAATTGACCGCCTAATTAACTGCCTAATTGCCTGCTTAATTATCTGCCTAATTGCCTACCTAATTATCTGCCTTATTGCCTGCCTAATTAAATGCCTAATTATTTCCTAATTGTCTGCCTAATTAACTGCCCAATTGCCTGCCTAATTAACTGCCTAATTAACTGCCAAATGCCTGCCTAATTGACCGCCTAATTAACTGCCTAATTGCCTGCTTAATTATCTGCCTAATTGACTGCCTAAGTATCTGCTTAATTTCCTGCCTTATTAACTGCCTAATTAACTGCCCAATTGCCTGCCTAATTAACTGCCTAATTAACTGACCAATTGCCTGCCTAATTGACCGCCTAATTAACTGCCTAATATCCTGCCTAATTACCTGCCAAATTGCCTGCCTCTCTAATTAACTGCTTAATTGCCTGCTTATTTGCCTGCTTGCCTAATTGCCTGCTTGCCTAATTGCTTGCCTAATAACTGCATAATTGCCTGCTAAATTACCTGCCTAATTGCCTGCCTAATTGCTTTACTAATAAACTGCATTATTGCCTGCCTTATTGCCTGCTTAATTGCCTGCCTAATTGCTAGCCTAATTTACTTCCTAATTGCTTGCCTAATTGCCTGCCTAATTAACTGCCTAATTGCTTGTTTTATTATGTGCTTAATTGCCTGCCTAATTAACTGCCTAAGTGCCTGCCTAATTGCCTGCTTAATTAACTGCCTGATTGCCTGCTTAATTATTTGCCTAATTGCCTGCAAATTAACTGCCTAATTGCCTGCCTAATTGCCTGCCTAATTAACTACCTAATTAACTGCACACTTGCCTGCCTAATTAACGGCCTAATTAAATGCCTAATTGCCTGCCTAATTAACTGCCTAATTGCCTGCTTAATTATCTGCCTAATTGCCTGCCTAATTATCTGCTTTATTGCCTGCCTAATTATCTGCCTAATTGCCTTCCTAATTAACTGCTAATTAACTGCCCAATTGCCTGCCTTATTACCTGCCAAATTGACTGCCTTCGTAATAAACTGCCTTATTGCCTGCCTATTGGCCTGCTTAATTGCCTTCCCAATTGCCTGCCTAATTGCCTGTCTAATTAACTGCCTTATTGCCTGCTCAATGGCCTGACTAATTAACTGCACAATTGCCTGCCTAATTAACTGCCTAATTAATGCCTAATTGCCTGCCTAATTGACCTTTTAATTAACTGCCTAATTGCCTGTTAACTATCTGCCTAATTATCTGGTTAATTACCTGCCTAATTTACTGCCTAATTATCTGCTTAATTGCCTGCCTAATTAACTGCCTAATTAACTGCCAAATTGCCTGCCTAATTAACTGCCTAATTAACCCTTTAGCTGCTACGTCCGTTTATTTACGTTTTTTACCCTTATTACTCTATGTGCTACGACCGTATATTTACGTTTTCGTTAACAATTGATGTGTGCTACGTCAGTACATTTACGTTAGCTGTTTTTTCCCCGGAAAGTGCTGCTCTCTCTTGGGGCGTGTTCAAGTTGTTGAATGCAGCGCTGTTTAGTTGAACTAATTACTACAGTTCACCAGTGAATCAGTAGATGGCGTGCGCTGTCAATTCTTTGTGAATATCGTGGGCACAGATTTTTATGCTGCTATCTATTTTCAAGGTATCGATCGGAGCGCTATTTAGTGTATCTAAATACGCAGTTAGTTTTTCAATAATAGATAGCGTGATTTTCAAAGAAAATGTGCCTAATGAAAGCACGTTTTTACCAATGAATAGCATTCTTTTGTAATATGAGTTCGATAAATATATGGCATATTTTTGAAACATGTGTATATGAATTTATTATTTCATATTATATTACGTACGTGTTTTTTGTTTGCCATGGCAAGTGCAAAGGTGCATTATGTAAATGAAAGGAATCCATTAGTGCGGATTTTCCATGAATACATTTTCTCATTGTGAGTTTTCTTTTAGATTGCAAAGTGAAATAAATATAATTTTGTAATTTTTTTACGCAATGGCTAATTACAGCGGATATGTTGGACTCACAGAAACTGAGGCGCAACAAATGTGTGAACTGATAAGCACAGTCGAGTCGGAATATTCAGAAAGTGATTTTGAAAACAGTGATAGCAGTGACAGTGACAGTCTTGAACCACCACCGAGAAAACGAAGTTCACAAAATCGCGCCGCGGAGAAAAAATTCGCTTGGGTAAGTGGTCACTTTGTACCAAAGTTGCATTCATTTGACAATGAACTATCTGGTTTTCATGCTGAGAAACTAGATATGAATAGTGAATCTTCAATACTGGAATACTTTGAATGTTTTGTTACCCATGATCTTGCAGGAAAAATAGCTGCAGAAACGAACAGATATTTTTCTTATGTTACTCAAAATATAAATCATAGTAAATTTTCACGACTAAACAAATGGGTTGAAACTGATTGGCAAGAAATTTATTTGTTTTTGGCAGTAACAATGCTTATCTCTAGAAACAGAAAACTAAAATTGAACGATTGCTGGTCAACAGACCCACTTTTGCAGACTCCTATTTTTGGCAAAGTGATGTCCAGAGATAGATATCTATTGCTCCTGCGTTTGTTGCATTTTTGCAACAATGAGGAGCAGGAACAAAACAACCGGCTTCAAAAGCTAGAAATGATCATTTCAGAGTTGAAACAGTGCTTCAAGAGTAATTTCACCCCGTTTGAAAATCTATGCATTGATGAGTCGTTGGTTTTATTCAAAGGACGACTTTCATTCAAGCAATATATAAAGACAAAACGGCATAGGTTTGGTGTGAAATTGTTTCTTTTGGCAGATTGTGAGACTGATTATATTTTAGATTTCATAATTTACACCGGTGCCACAACATATCTTGTAGCTTCAGACCCTGACTTAGGTATATCAGGTGCAGTTGTTTTGACTCTAATGCAGCCGTTCTTGAACTTGGGTCACAAACTGTACACAGACAACTGGTATACCAGCCCTCTGCTTGCCGACTATCTACACAAAAAGGGAACAAACTTATGCGGAACTGTGCGCAGTAACAGACGAGGAATGCCTAAGTTTGAAGGGAAGTTGAAAAAGGGGGAATCATCAAGCCAACACACAGACACTGTAATGGTTACAAAGTGGGCGGACAGACGAGATGTGTTGATGTTGACTACTTTGCATGTTGATACTCGTGTTCCCACTGGCAAAGTAGACAGAAGCACTGGTGTAGATGTCCTAAAGCCCTTGTGTGTGAAAGAGTATAATGCACACATGGGCTCTATTGACAAAGTTGATATGCTATTGAGTTCAGTAGAGTGTCTGAGAAAAACCATAAAATGGTATAAGAAAATTTTCTTCCATTTAGTTGACTTAGCTGTTTTGAATTCTCATGTGGTGTACAAAGTAAACACAGGGAGAAACATAACCACTGCAGACTTCCAGCTTCAGCTTACAAGGGAACTCATCGCAAAATATGGTCAAGTACGTGCAACATCTAAAGGTGGGCGTCCATCTTCCGGAGATCTGCCAGCTCGACTGACAGCTCGCCATTTCCCAGAAATTGTGCCAACAAATGACTCGGCGGGAAAAAAAAAATCCACAGCGAGTGTGCCATGTCTGCAAGCACACACTCTTGGGTCCAAAGAAACGAAAGGACTCTAGATATTACTGTAAGGAATGTGATGTAGGTCTGTGTATTGTTCCTTGTTTCGAAACATTTCACACCCTCAAAAAATATTGAAAATCTTTCTGAAATAATTGATGGATTGAGGGTTTGTTTGTGTCTTGAAGGGGAATGGTTCATTTCAGTGTTTATGTCATATTTGATAGGCTACTTTTCCTCACCATGCTAGGCACAAGTTTATTTGTATTATTTGCAACTGATACAAATGAAATGAGAATACTAAAAGTAGGCCTTCGTATTGCTTCAAAGTATATATTTTTTTATTTCACATGTTGTATGAATTTGTTTTCACAGTTGTGATGTATTTCATTTATATTTCATACTTGCTTGCACATATACACTTGGCAAAAGTTACAAACAAATGCATGAACATGTATACTCACATTTTTTTATTCATAAGGATAATTTCATTTTTATTTTAATTGTCCACTATACATGACAGAAAGTTTGATAATATATTGATCATGAAAAAATTATAGTTGTGTGAGTTCATTCCAGAAATTCTAAAACAAAAATAATGCTATAAATAATAAAAAATTAAATATTTAATATTTTATAGAAAACTCTTCAAATAGTTAAGTAAAAAGTTTTTATCATAAAAATTTTTCTAATAGTTTATTACATTTACAAATTGATTGCCATGTTTGAATAAATAAAAATAAAAAACATTGCTAGTGATTCCTAACTCAGCACAGGCTTTTCATTGAAATTAAATTTAATCAGCAGCTAAAGGGTTAACTGCCCAATTGCCTGTCTAATTAACCGCCTAATTAACTGCCTATTTGCCTGCCTAATTAACTGCCTAATTAACTGCCTAATTGCCTGCCTAATTAACCGCCTAATTAACTGCCTAATTGCCTGCTTAATTATCTGCCTAATTGCCTGCCTAATCATCTGCCTAATTGCCTGCCTAATTAACTGCCTAATTATATGCTTAATTGCCTGCCTAATTAACTGCCTAATTAACTGCCCAATTGCCTGCCTAATTGCCTGCCTAATTAACTGCCTAATTAACTGCCCAATTGCCCGCCTAATTGACCGCCTAATTAACTGCCTAATTGCCTGCTTAATTATCTTTCTAATTGCCTGCCGAATTAACTGCCTAATTGACTGCCTAATTGCCAGCCTAATTGCCTGCCTAATTATCTGCCTAATTGCCTGCCTAATTAACTGCCTTATTAACTGCCTAATTGCCTGCCTAATTAACTGCCTAAGTGCCTGCCTAATTGCCTGCCTGATTAACTGCCTGATTGCCTTCTCATATATCTGCCTAATTGCCTGCCTAATTAACTGCCTATTTGCCTGCTTAATTATCTTTCTAATTGCCTGCCGAATTAACTGCCTAATTGACTGCCTAATTGCCAGCCTAATTGCCTGCCTAATTATCTGCCTAATTGCCTGCCTAATTAACTGCCTTATTAACTGCCTAATTGCCTGCCTAATTAACTGCCTAAGTGCCTGCCTAATTGCCTGCCTGATTAACTGCCTGATTGCCTTCTCATATATCTGCCTAATTGCCTGCCTAATTAACTGCCTATTTGCCTGCCTAAATGCCTGCCTAATTGCCTGCCTAATAAACTGCCTAATTGCCTGCCTAATTGCCTGCTTAATTTCCTGTCTAATTAACTTCCTTATTAAATGCCTATTTGCATGTCTAATTAACTGCATAATTAACTGCCCAATTGCCTGCCTAATTAACTGCCTAATTAACTGCCTAATTGCCTGCCTTATTGACCGCCTAATTAACTGCCTAATTGCCTGCTTAATTATCTGCCTAATTGCCTGCCTAATCATCTGCTTAATTGCCTGCCTAATTAACTGCCTAATTGTCTGCTTAATTGCCAGCCTAATTAACTGCCTAATTAACTGCCTAATTAACTGCTAATTGCCTGCCTAATTGACCGCCTAATTAACTTTCTAATTGCCTGCCTAATTGACCTCCTAATTAACTGCCTAATTGCCTGCTTAATTATCTGCCTAATTGCCTGCCTAATTATCTGCTTAATTGCCTGCCTAATTAAATGCCTAATTATCTGCTTAATTGCCTGCCTAATTAACTGCCCAATTGCCTGCCTAATTAACTGCCTAATTAACTGCCAAATGCCTGCCGAATTGACCGCCTAATTAACTGCCCAATTGCCTGCTTAATTATCTGCCTAATTGACTGCCAAATGATCTGCTTAATTGCCTGCCTAATTAACTGCCTAACTATCTGCTTAATTGCCTGCCTAATTAACTGCCTAATTAACTGCCCAATTGCCTGCCTAATTAACTGCTTAATTAACTGACCAATTGCCTGCCTATTTGACCGCCTAATTAACTGCCTAATAGCCTGCCTAATTACCTGCCAAATTACCTGCCTGCCTAATTAACTGCTTAAATGCCTGCATATTTGCCTGCTTGCCTAATTGCCTGCTTGCCTAATTGCTTGCCTAATAACTGCATAATTGCCTGCTAAATTACCTACCTAATTGCCTGCCTAATTGCTTGACTAATAAACTCCCTTATTGCCTGCCTTATTGCCTGCTTAATTGCCTGCCTAATTGCCAGCCTAATTATCTGCTTAATTGCCTGCCTAATTAACTGCCTAATTAACTGCCCAATTGCCTGCCTAATTAACTGCCTAAGTGCCTGCCTAATTAACTGCCTGACTGCCTTCTCATAAATCTGCATAATTGCCTGCCTAATTGCCTGCTTAATTGCCTGCCTAATTGCCTGCCTAATTATCTGCTTAATTGCCTGCCTAATTAACTGCCTAATTAAATGCCTAGTTGCCTGTCTAATTAACTGCCTAATTAACTGCCCAATTGCCTGCAAATTAACTGCCTAATTGCCTGCCTAATTGCCTGCCTAATTACCTAACAAATTAACTGCACACTTGCCTGCCTAATTAACGGCCTAATTAAATACCTAATTGCCTGTCTAATTAACTGCCTAATTAACTGCCCAATTGCCTGCCTAATTAACTGCCTAATTAACTGCCTTATTAACTGCCTAATTGCCTGCCTGATTGACCGCCTAATTAACTGCCTAATTGCCTGCTTAATTATCTGCCTAATTGCCTGCCCAATTATCTGCTTAATTGCATGCCTAATTAACTGCCTAATCATCTGCTTAATTGCCTGCCTAATTAACTGCCTAATTGCCTGCCTGATTGACCGCTTAATTATCTGCCTAATTGCCTGCCCAATTATCTGCCTAATTGCCTGCCTAATTGCCTGTTTAATTGCCTGCCTAATTATCTGCTTAATTGCCTGCCTAATTAACTGCCTAATTAACTGCCCAATTGCCTGCCTAATTAACTGCCTAAGTGCCTGCCTAATTAACTGCCTGACTGCCTTCTCATAAATCTGCATAATTGCCTGCCTAATTGCCTGCTTAATTGCCTGCCTAATTGCCTGCCTAATTATCTGCTTAATTGCCTGCCTAATTAACTGCCTAATTAAATGCCTAGTTGCCTGTCTAATTAACTGCCTAATTAACTGCCCAATTGCCTGCCTAATTAACTGCCTAATTAACTGCCTAATTAACTGCCTAATTGCCTGCCATATTGACTGCCTTATCAACTTCCTAATTGCCTGCTTAATTTTCTGCCTAATTGCCTGCCTAATTATCTGCTTAATTGCCTGCCTAAATTACTGCCTAATTATCTGCTTAATTGCCTGAATAATTAACTGCCTTAATAACTGCTCAATTGCCTGCCTAATTAACTGCCTAATTAACTGCCCAATTGCCTGCCTAATTGACCACCTAATTAACTGCCTAATTAACTGTCTAATTAACTGCCTAATTAACTTCCCAATTGCCTGCCTAATTAACTGCCTAATTAACTGTTTAATAGCCTGCTTAATTACCTGCCTAATTGCCTGCCTAAATGCCTGCCTAATTGCTTGACTAATAAACAGCCTTATTGCCTTCCTAATTGCCTGCTTAATTGCCTGCCTATTTGCCTGCCCAATTACCTGCCTAATTAACTGCCCAATTGCCTGCCTAATTAACTGCCTAATTAACTACCTAATTAACTGCACACTTGCCTGCCTAATTAACGGCCTAATTAACTGCCTAATTGCCTGCCTAATTGCCTGCCTAATTAACTACCTAATTAACTGCACAATTGCCTGCCTAATTAACTGCCTAATTAAATGCCTAATTGCCTGCCTAATTAACTGCCTAATTGCCTGCCTAATTGACCGCCTTATTTACTGCTTAATTGCCTGCTTTATTATCTGCCTAATTGCCTGCCTAATTATCTGCTTAATTGCCTGCGTAATAACTGCCTAATTATCTTCTTAATAGCCTGCCTATTTAACTGCCTAATTAACTGCCCAATAGCCTGCCTAATTAACTGCCTAATAAACTGCCCAATTGCCTGCCTAACTGACCGCCTAATTAACTGCCTAATTAACTGCCTAATTGCCTGCCTAATTGACCGCCTAATTAACTGCCTAATTGCCTGCTTAATTATCTGCCTAATTGTCCTGCCTAATTATCTGCTTAATTGCCTGCCTAATTATCTGCTTAATTGCCTGCCTAATTAACTGCCCAATTGCCTGCCTAATTAACTGCCAAATGCCTGCCGAATTGACCGCCTAATTAACTACCTAATTGCCTGCCTAAATGCCTGTCTAATTAACTGTTTTATTGCCTGCACTATTGCCTGCTTAATTGCCTTCCCAATTGCCTGCCTAATTGCCTGTCTAATTAACTGCCTTATTGCCTGCCCAATTGCCTGCCTAACTATCTGCTTAATTGCCTGCCTAATTAACTGCCTAATTAACTGCCCAATTGCCTGCCTAATTAACTGCTTAATTAACTGACCAATTGCCTGCCTAATTGACCGCCTAATTAACTGCCTAATAGCCTGCCTAATTACCTGCCAAATTACCTGCCTGCCTAATTAACTGCTTAATAGCCTGCATATTTGCCTGCTTGCCTAATTGCCTGCTTGCCTAATTGCCTGCCTAATTAACTGCACAATTGCCTGCCTAATTTACTGCTTAATTAAACGCCTAATTACCTGTCTAATTAACTGCCTAATTAACTGCCCAATTGCCCGCCTAATTAACTGCCTAATTAACTGCCTAATTGCCTGCCTAATTGACCGCCTAATTAACTGCCTAATTGCCTGCTTAATTATCTGCCTAATTGCCTGCCTAATTATCTGCTTAATTGCCTGCCTAATTAAATGCCTAATTATCTGCTTAATTGGCTGCCTAATTAACTGCCCAATTGCCTGCCTAATTAACTGCCTAATTAACTGCCAAATGCCTGCCGAATTGACCGCCTAATTAACTACCTAATTGCCTGCCTAAATGCCTGTCTAATTAACTGTTTTATTGCCTGCACTATTGCCTGCTTAATTGCCTTCCCAATTGCCTGCCTAATTGCCTGTCTAATTAACTGCCTTATTGCCTGCCCAATTGCCTGCCTAACTATCTGCTTAATTGCCTGCCTAATTAACTGCCTAATTAACTGCCCAATTGCCTGCCTAATTAACTGCTTAATTAACTGACCAATTGCCTGCCTAATTGACCGCCTAATTAACTGCCTAATAGCCTGCCTAATTACCTGCCAAATTACCTGCCTGCCTAATTAACTGCTTAATAGCCTGCATATTTGCCTGCTTGCCTAATTGCCTGCTTGCCTAATTGCTTGCCTAATAACTGCATAATTGCCTGCTAAATTACCTACCTAATTGCCTGCCTAATTGCTTGACTAATAAACTGCCTTATTGCCTGCCTTATTGCCTGCTTAATTGCCTGCCTAATTGCCAGCCTAATTTACTTCCTAATTGCCTGCCTAATTGCCTGCCTAATTAACTGCCTAATTGCCTGCCCTTATTATGTGCCTAATTGCCTGCCTAATTAACTGCCTAAGTGCCTGCCTAATTGCCTGCCTAATTAACTGCCTGATTGCTTGCTTAATTATCTGCCTAATTGCCTGCAAATTAACTGCCTAATTGCCTGCCTAATTGCCTGTCTAATTAACTGCCTAATTAACTGCCCAATTGCCTGCCTAATTAACTGCCTAATTAACTGCCTTATTAACTGCCTAATTGACTGCCTAATTGACCGCCTAATAAACTGCCTAATTGCCTGCTTAATTATCTGCCTAAGTGCTTGCCCAATTATCTGCTTAATTGCATGCCTAATTAACTGCCTAATCATCTGCTTAATTGCCTGCCTAATTAAAAGCCTAATTATCTGCCCAATTTCCTGCCTAATTAACTGCCCAATTGCCTGCCTAATTGACCGCTTAATTAACTGCCTAATTGCCAGCTTAATTATCTGCCTAATTGCTTCCTAATTGCCTGCCTAATTGCCTGCCTAATTATCTGCTTAATTGCCTGCCTATATAACTGCCTAATTAACTGCCCAATAGCCTGCCTAATTAACTGCCTAATTAACTGCCCAATTGCCTGCCTAATTAACTGCCTAAGTGCCTGCCTAACTAACTGCCTTATTATCTGCTAAATTGCCTGAATAATTAACTGCCTAAATAACTGCTCAATTGCCTGCCTAATTAACTGCCTAATTAACTGCCCAATTGCCTGCCTAATTGACCACCTAATTTACTGCCTAATTGCCTGTCTAATTAACTGCCTAATTAACTGCCCAATTGCCTGCCTAATTAACTGCCTAATTAAATGTTTAATTGCCTGCCTAATTGACCGCCTAATTAACTGCCTAATTGCCTGCTTAATTATCTGCCTAATTGCCTGCCTAATTAACTGCCTAATTGCCTGCCTAATTGCCTGCCTAATTGCCTGCCTAATTGCCTGCCTAATTGCCTGCCTAATTGCCTGCCTAATTAACTGCCTGATTGCCTGCTTAATTATCTGCCTAATTGCCTGCCTAATTAACTGCATAATTGCCCGCCTAATTCAATACCTAATTAACTGCACAATTGCCTGCCTAATTAACTGCCTAATTAAATGCCTAATTTCCTGTTTAATAACCGCCTAATTAACCGCCTAATTGCCTGCCTAATTAACTGCCTAATTAACTGCCTAATTCCCTGACAAAATGACCGCCTAATTAACTGCCTATATGCCTGCCTTATTTTATGCCTAATAGCCTGCCTAATTGCCTGCCTAATTACCTGCCAAATTGCCTGCTTGCCTAATAAACTGCTTAATTGCCTGCCTAATTGCCTGCCTTCCTAATTGCCTGCCTGCCTAATTGCCTGCCTAATTGCCTGCCTAATTGCCTGCCTAATTGAACGCCTAATTAACTGCCTAATTACCTGCCAAATTGCCTGCTTGCCTAATAAACTGCTTAATTGCCTGCCTAATTGCCTTCCTAATTGCCTGCCTAATTGCCTGCCTAATTGACCGCCTAATTAACTGCCTAATTACCAGCTTAATTATCTGCCTAATTGCCTGCCTAATTATCTGCTTAATTGCCTGCCTTATTAACTGCAGAATTATATGCCTAATTGCCTGCCTTATTGCCTGACTAAATTAGTACCTAATAAACTGCACAATGGCCTGCCTAATTAAATGCCTAATTAAATGCCTAATTGCCTGTCTAATTAACTGCCTAATTAACCGTCTAATTGCCTGCCTAATAAACTGCCTAATTAACTGACTAATTGCCTGCCTAATTGACCGCCTAATTAACTGCCTAATTGCCTGCTTAATTATCTGCCTAATTGCCTGCCTAATTATCTGCTTAATTGCCTGCCTAATTAAATGCCTAATTATCTGCTCAATTGCCTGCCTAATTAACTGCCCAATTGCCTGCCTAATTAACTGCTTAATTAAATGCCTAATTACCTGTCTAATTAACTGCCTAATTAACTGCCCAATTGCCTGCCTAATTATCTGCTTAATTGCCTGTCTAATTAAATGCCTAATTATCTGCTCAATTGCCTGCCTAATTAACTGCCCAATTGCCTGCCTAATTAACTGCTTAATTAAATGCCTAATTAACTGTTTAATTAACTGCCTAATTAACTGCCCAATTGCCTGCCTAATTAACTGCCTAATTAACTGCCCAATTGCCTGCCTAATTGCCTGCCTAATTAACTGCTTAATTTCCTGCCTAATTAAATGCCTAATCATCTGCTCAATTGCCTGCCTAATTAACTGCCCAATTGCCTGCCTAATTAACTGCTTAATTAAATGCCTAATTACCTGTCTAATTAACTACCTAATTAACTGCCCAATTGCCTGCCTAATTATCTGCTTAATTGCCTGCCTAATTAAATGCCTAATCATCTGCTCAATTGCCTGCCTAATTAACTGCCCAATTGCCTGCCTAATTAAATGCTTAATTAAATGCCTAATTACCGGTCTAATTAACTGCCTAATGAACTGCCCAAATGCCTGCCTAATTAACTGCCTAATTAACTGCCCAATTGCCTGCCTAATTGCCTGCCTAATTAACTGCCTAATTGCCTGCCTAATTATCTCCTTAATTGCCTGCCTAATTAAATGCCTAATTATTTGCTTAATTGCCTGCCTAATTAACTGCACATTTGCCTGCCTTATTAACTGCCTTATTAAATGCCTAATTACCTGTCTAATGAACTGCCTAATTAACTGCCTAATTGCCTGCCTAATCAACTGCCTAATTAACTGCCTAATTGCCTGCCTAATTGACCGCCTAATTAACTGCCTAATTGCCTGCTTAATTATCTGCCTAATTGCCTACCTAATTATCTGCCTTATTGCCTGCCTAATTAAATGCCTAATTATTTCCTAATTGCCTGCCTAATTAACTGCCCAATTGCCTGCCTAATTAACTGCTTAATTAACTGCCAAATGCCTGCCTAATTGACCGCATAATTAACTGCCTAATTGCCTGCCTAATTATCTGCCTAATTGACTGCCTAAGTATCTGCTTAATTTCCTGCCTTATTAACTGCCTAATTAACTGCCCAATTGCCTGCCTAATTAACTGCCTAATTAACTGACCAATTGCCTGCCTAATTGACCGCCTAATTAACTGCCTAATAGCCTGCCTAATTACCTGCCAAATTGCCTGCCTCTCTAATTAACTGCTTAATTGCCTGCTTATTTGCCTGCTTGCCTAATTGCCTGCTTGCCTAATTGCTTGCCTAATAACTGCATAATTGCCTGCTAAATTACCTGCCTAATTGCCTGCCTAATTGCTTGACTAATAAACTGCATTATTGCCTGCCTTATTGCCTGCTTAATTGCCTGCCTAATTGCTAGCCTAATTTACTTCCTAATTGCTTGCCTAATTGCCTGCCTAATAAACTGCCTAATTGCCTGTTTTATTATGTGCTTAATTGCCTGCCTAATTAACTGCCTAAGTGCCTGCCTAATTGCCTGCTTAATTAACTGCCTGATTGCCTGCTTAATTATCTGCCTAATTGCCTGCAAATTAACTGCCTAATTGCCTGCCTAATTGCCTGCCTAATTAACTACCTAATTAAATGCACACTTGCCTGCCTAATTAACGGCCTAATTAAATGCCTAATTGCCTGCCTAATTAACTGCCTAATTGCCTGCTTAATTATCTGCCTAATTGCCTGCCTAATTATCTGCTTTATTGCCTGCCTAATTATCTGCCTAATTGCCTTCCTAATTAACTGCTAATTAACTGCCCAATTGCCTGCCTTATTACCTGCCAAATTGACTGCCTTCGTAATAAACTGCCTTATTGCCTGCCTATTGGCCTGCTTAATTGCCTTCCCAATTGCCTGCCTAATTGCCTGTCTAATTAACTGCCTTATTGCCTGCTCAATGGCCTGACTAATTAACTGCACAATTGCCTGCCTAATTAACTGCCTAATTAATGCCTAATTGCCTGCCTAATTGACCTTTTAATTAACTACCTAATTGCCTGTTAATTATCTGCCTAATTATCTGGTTAATTGCCTGCCTAATTAACTGCCTAATTATCTGCTTAATTGCCTGCCTAATTGCCTGCCTAATTAACTGCCTAATTAACTGCCCAATTGCCCGCCTAATTGACCGCCTAATTAACTGCCTAATTGCCTGCTTAATTATCTTTCTAATTGCCTGCCGAATTAACTGCCTAATTGACAGCCTAATTGCCTGCCTAATTATCTGCCTAATTGCCTGCCTAATTAACTGCCTTATTAACTGCCTAATTGCCTGCCTAATTAACTGCCTAAGTGCCTGCCTAATTGCCTGCCTGATTAACTGCCTGATTGCCTTCTCATATATCTGCCTAATTGCCTGTCTTATTAACTGCCTATTTGCCTGCTTAATTATCTTTCTAATTGCCTGCCGAATTAACTGCCTAATTGACTGCCTAATTGCCAGCCTAATTGCCTGCCTAATTATCTGCCTAATTGCCTGCCTAATTAACTGCCTTATTAACTGCCTAATTGCCTGCCTAATTAACTGCCTAAGTGCCTGCCTAATTGCCTGCCTGATTAACTGCCTGATTGCCTTCTCATATATCTGCCTAATTGCCTGCCTAATTAACTTCCTATTTGCCTGCCTAAATGCCTGCCTAATTGCCTGCCTAATAAACTGCCTAATTGCCTGCCTAATTGCCTGCTTAATTTCCTGCCTAATTAACTTCCTTATTAAATGCCTATTTGCATGTCTAATTAACTGCATAATTAACTGCCCAATTGCCTGCCTAATTAACTGCCTAATTAACTGCCTAATTGCCTGCCTTATTGACCGCCTAATTAACTGCCTAATTGCCGGCTTAATTATCTGCCTAATTGCCTGCCTAATCATCTGCTTAATTGCCTGCCTAATTAACTGCCTAATTGTCTGCTTAATTGCCAGCCTAATTAACTGCCTAATTAACTGCCTAATTAACTGCTAATTGCCTGCCTAATTGACCGCCTAATTAACTTTCTAAATGCCTGCCTAATTGACCTCCTAATTAACTGCCTAATTGCCTGCTTAATTATCTGCCTAATTGCCTGCCTAATTATCTGCTTAATTGCCTGCCTAATTAAATGCCTAATTATCTGCTTAATTGCCTGCCTAATTAACTGCCCAATTGCCTGCCTAATTAACTGCCTAATTAACTGCCAAATGCCTGCCGAATTGACCGCCTAATTAACTGCCCAATTGCCTGCTTAATTATCTGCCTAATTGACTGCCAAATGATCTGCTTAATTGCCTGCCTAATTAACTGCCTAACTATCTGCTTAATTGCCTGCCTAATTAACTGCCTAATTAACTGCCCAATTGCCTGCCTAATTAACTGCTTAATTAACTGACCAATTGCCTGCCTATTTGACCGCCTAATTAACTGCCTAATAGCCTGCCTAATTACCTGCCAAATTACCTGCCTGCCTAATTAACTGCTTAATTGCCTGCATATTTGCCTGCTTGCCTAATTGCCTGCTTGCCTAATTGCTTGCCTAATAACTGCATAATTGCCTGCTAAATTACCTACCTAATTGCCTGCCTTATTGCTTGACTAATAAACTGCCTTATTGCCTGCCTTATTGCCTGCTTAATTGACTGCCTAATTGCCTGCCTAATTAACTTCCTAATTGCCTGCCTAATTGCCTGCCTAATTAACTGCATAATTGCCTGCCTTATTATGTGCCTAATTGCCTGCCTAATTAACTGCCGAAGTGCCTGCCTAATTGCCTGCCTAATTAACTGCCTGATTGCCTGCTTAATTATCTGCCTAATTGCCTTCAAATTAACTGCCTAATTGCCTGCCTAATTGCCTGCTTAATTACCTAACAAATTAACTGCACACTTGCCTGCCTAATTAACGGCCTAATTAAATACCTAATTGCCTGTCTAATTAACTGCCTAATAAACTGCCCAATTGCCTGCCTAATTAACTGCCTAATTAACTGCCTTATTAACTGCCTAATTGCCTGCCTGATTGACCGCCTAATTAACTGCCTAATTGCCTGCTTAATTATCTGCCTAATTGCCTGCCCAATTATCTGCTTAATTGCATGCCTAATTAACTGCCTAATCATCTGCTTAATTGCCTGCCTAATTAACAGCCTAATTATCTGCCCAATTGCCTGCCTAATTAACTGCCCAATTGCCTGCCTAATTGACCGCTTAATTAACTGCCTAATTGCCTGCTTGATTATCTGCCTTATTGCCTGCCTAATTGCCTGTTTAATTGCCTGACTAATTATCTGCTTAATTGCCTGCCTAATTAACTGCCTAATTAAATGCCCAATTGCCTGCCTAATTAACTGCCTAAGTGCCTGCCTAATTGCCTGCCTAATTAACTGCCTTATTGCCTGCCCAATTGCCTGCCTAATTAACTGCACAATTGCCTGCCTAATTTACTGCTTAATTAAATGCCTAATTACCTGTCTAATTAACTGCCTAATTAACTGCCCAATTGCCCGCCTAATTAACTGCCTAATTAACTGCCTAATTGCCTGCCTAATTGACCGC
Organism: Bacillus rossius redtenbacheri; assembly: GCF_032445375.1. Lineage (NCBI taxonomy): Eukaryota > Metazoa > Arthropoda > Insecta > Phasmatodea > Bacillidae > Bacillus > Bacillus rossius. The sequence continues at coordinate 23,124 of NW_026962476.1, read as the reverse complement.
CTAATTAACTGCCTAATTGCCTGCTTAATTATCTGCCTAATTGCCTGCCTAATTATCTGCTTTTTGCCTGCCTAATTAAATGCCTAATTATCTGCTTAATTGCCTGCCTAATTAACTGCCCAATTGCCTGCCTAATTAACTGCCTAATTAACTGCCAAATGCCTGCCGAATTGACCGCCTAATTAACTACCTAATTGCCTGCCTAAATGCCTGTCTAATTAACTGTTTTATTGCCTGCACTATTGCCTGCTTAATTGCCTTCCCAATTGCCTGCCTAATTGCCTGTCTAATTAACTGCCTTATTGCCTGCCCAATTGCCTGCCTAACTATCTGCTTAATTGCCTGCCTAATTAACTGCCTAATTAACTGCCCAATTGCCTGCCTAATTAACTGCCTAATTAACTGCCCAATTGCCTGCCTTATTGACCGCCTAATTAAATGCCTAATTGCCTGCTTAATTATCTGCCTCAATTGCCTGCCTAATCATCTGCTTGATTGCCTGCCTAATTAAACGCCTAATTAACTGCCTAATTAACTGCCTAATTGCCTGTTAATTAACCGCCTAATTAACTGCCTAATTGACTGCCAAATTGACCGCCTAATTAACTGCCTAATTGCCTGTCTAATTAACTGCCGAATTAACTGCCCAATTGCCTGCCTAATTAACTGCCTAATTAACTGCCTAATTGCCTGCCTAATTGACCGCCTAATTAACTGCCTAATTGCCTGTCTAATTATCTGCCTTATTGCCTGCCCAATTACCTGCTTAATTATCTGCTTAATTGCCTGCCTAATTAACTGCTTAATAATCTGCCTAATTGCCTGCCTAATTGCCTGCTTAATTATGTGTCTAATTGATTGCCTTATTGACCGCCTAATTAACTGCCTAATTGCCTGCCTAATTTTATGCCTAATTAACTACCTAATTAACTGCACACTTGCCTGCCTAATTAACGGCCTAATTAAATGCCTAATTGCCTGCCTAATTAACTGCCTAATTGCCTGCTTAATTATCTGCCTAATTGCCTGCCTAATTATCTGCTTTATTGCCTGCCTAATTAACTGCCTAATTATCTGCCTAATTGCCTTCCTAATTAACTGCCTAATTAACTGCCCAATTGCCTGCCTTATTACCTGCCAAATTGACTGCCTAATTACCTGCCAAATTGCCTGCCTGCCTAAAAAACTTCCTAATTAACTGCCTGAATGCCTGCCTAATTGACCGCCTAATTAACTGCATAATAGCCTGCTTAATTACCTGCCTAATTGCCTGCATAAATCTCTGCCTAATTGCTTGACTAATAAACAGCCTTATTGCCTTCCTAATTGCCTGCTTAATTGCCTGCCTATTTGCCTGCCCAATTACCTGCCTAATTAACTGCCTAATTGCCTGCCTAATTGCCTGCCTAATTAACTACCTAATTAACTGCACAATTGCCTGCCTAATTAACTGCCTAATTAAATGCCTAATTGCCTGCCTAATTTACTGCCTAATTGCCTGCCTAATTGACCGCCTTATTTACTGCTTAATTGCCTGCTTTATTATCTGCCTAATTGCCTGCCTAATTATCTGCTTAATTGCCTGCCTAATAACTGCCTAATTATCTTCTTAATAGCCTGCCTATTTAACTGCCTAATTAAATGCCCAATAGCCTGCCTAATTAACTGCCCAATTGCCTGCCTAACTTACCGCCTAATTAACTGCCTAATTGCCTGCCTAATTGCCTGCCTAAATATCTGCCTAATAGCCTGCCTAATTGCCTGCTTTATTACCTGCCAAATTGCCTGCCTTCCTAATAAACTGTTTAATTGCCTGCCTAATTGCCTGCCTGCCTAATTGCATGCCTAATTAACTACCTAATTGCCTGCCTAAATGCCTGTCTAATTAACTTTTTTATTGCCTGCCTAAATGCCTGTCTAATTAACTGTTTTATTGCCTGCACTATTGCCTGCTTAATTGCCTTCCCAATTGCCTGCCTAATTGCCTGTCTAATTAACTGCCTTATTGCCTGCCCAATTGCCTGCCTAATTAACTGCACAATTGCCTGCCTAATTTACTGCTTAATTAAATGCCTAATTACCTGTCTAATTAACTGCCTAATTAACTGCCCAATTGCCCGCCTAATTAACTGCCTAATTAACTGCCTAATTGACCGCCTAATAACTGCCTAATTGCCTGCTTAATTATCTGCCTAATTGCCTGCCTAATTATCTGCTTAATTGCCTGCCTAATTAAATGCCTAATTATCTGCTTAATTGCCTGCCTAATTAACTGCCCAATTGCCTGACTAATTAACTGCCTAATTAACTGCCAAATGCCTGCCGAATTGACCGCCTAATTAACTACCTAATTGCCTGCCTAAATGCCTGTCTAATTAACTGTTTTATTGCCTGCACTATTGCCTGCTTAATTGCCTTCCCAATTGCCTGCCTAATTGCCTGTCTAATTAACTGCCTTATTGCCTGCCCAATTGCCTGCCTAACTATCTGCTTAATTGCCTGCCTAATTAACTGCCTAATTAACTGCCCAATTGCCTGCCTAATTAACTGCTTATGTAACTGACCAATTGCCTGCCTAATTGACCGCCTAATTAACTGCCTAATAGCCTGCCTAATTACCTGCCAAATTACCTGCCTGCCTAATTAACTGCTTAATAGCCTGCATATTTGCCTGCTTGCCTAATTGCCTGCTTGCCTAATTGCTTGCCTAATAACTGCATAATTGCCTGCTAAATTACCTACCTAATTGCCTGCCTAATTGCTTGACTAATAAACTGCCTTATTGCCTGCCTTATTGCCTGCTTAATTGCCTGCCTAATTGCCAGCCCAATTTACTTCCTAATTGCCTGCCTAATTGCCTGCCTAATTAACTGCCTAATTGCCTGCCTTATTATGTGCCTAATTGCCTGCCTAATTAACTGCCTAAGTGCCTGCCTAATTGCCTGCCTAATTAACTGCCTGATTGCTTGCTTAATTATCTGCCTAATTGCCTGCAAATTAACTGCCTAATTGCCTGCCTTATTGCCTGTCTAATTAACTGCCTAATTAACTGCCCAATTGCATGCCTAATTAACTGCCTAATTAAATGCCTTATTAACTGCCTAATTGACTGCCTAATAAACTGCCTAATTGCCTGCTTAATTATCTGCCTAATTGCCTGCCCAATTATCTGCTTAATTGCATGCCTAATTAACTGCCTAATCATCTGCTTAATTGCCTGCCTAATTAACAGCATAATTATCTGCCCAATTTCCTGCCTAATTAACTGCCCAATTGCCTGCCTAATTGACCGCTTAATTAACTGCCTAATTGCCAGCTTAATTATCTGCCTAATTGCTTCCTAATTGCCTGCCTAATTGCCTGCCTAATTATCTGCTTAATTGCCTGCCTATATAACTGCCTAATTAACTGCCCAATAGCCTGCCTAATTAACTGCCTAATTAACTGCCCAATTGCCTGCCTAATTAACTGCCTAAGTGCCTGCCTAACTAACTGCCTTATTATCTGCTAAATTGCCTGAATAATTAAAAGCCTAAATAACTTCTCAATTGCCTGCCTAATTAACTGCCTAATTAACTGCCCAATTGCCTGCCTAATTGACCACCTAATTAACTGCCTAATTGCCTGTCTAATTAACTGCCTAATTAACTGCCCAATTGCCTGCCTAATTAACTGCCTAATTAAATGTTTAATTGCCTGCCTAATTGACCGCCTAATTAACTGCCTAATTGCCTGCTTAATTATCTGCCTAATTGCCTGCCTAATTAACTGCCTAATTGCCTGCCTAATTGCCTGCCTAATTGCCTGCCTAATTGCCTGCCTAATTGCCTGCCTAATTGCCTGCCTAATTGCCTGCCTAATTAAATGCCTGATTGCCTGCTTAATTATATGCCTAATTGCCTGCCTAATTAACTGCCTAATTGCCCGCCTAATTCAATACCTAATTAACTGCACAATTGCCTGCCTAATTAACTGCCTAATTAAATGCCTAATTTCCTGTTTAATAACCGCCTAATTAACCGCCTAATTGCCTGCCTAATTAACTGCCTAATTAACTGCCTCATTCCCTGACAAAATGACCGCCTAATTAACTGCCTATATGCCTGCCTTATTTTATGCCTAATAGCCTGCCTAATTGCCTGCCTAATTACCTGCCAAATTGCCTGCTTGCCTAATAAACTGCTTGATTGCCTGCCTAATTGCCTGCCTTCCTAATTGCCTGCCTGCCTAATTGCCTGCCTAATTGCCTGCCTAATTGCCTGCCTAATTGACCGCCTAATTAACTGCCTAATTACCTGCCAAATTGCCTGCTTGCCTAATAAACTGCTTAATTGCCTGCCTAATTGCCTTCCTAATTGCCTGCCTGCCTAATTGCCTGCCTAATTGCCTGCCTAATTGCCTGCCTAATTGACCGCCTAATTAACTGCCTAATTACCAGCTTAATTATCTGCCTAATTGCCTGCCTAATTATCTGCTTAATTGCCTGCCTTATTAACTGCAGAATTATATGCCTAATTGCCTGCGAAATTGCCTGACTAAATTAGTACCTAATAAACTGCACAATGGCCTGCCTAATTAAATGCCTAATTAAATGCCTAATTGCCTGTCTAATTAACCGCCTAATTAACCGTCTAATTGCCTGCCTAATAAACTGCCTAATTAACTGACTAATTGCCTGCCTAATTGACCGCCTAATTAACTGCCTAATTGCCTGCTTAATTATCTGCCTAATTGCCTGCCTAATTATCTGCTTAATTGCCTGCCTAATTAAATGCCTAATTATCTGCTCAATTGCCTGCCTAATTAACTGCCCAATTGCCTGCCTAATTAACTGCTTAATTAAATGCCTAATTACCTGTTTAATTAACTGCCTAATTAACTGCCCAATTGCCTGCCTAATTAACTGCCTAATTAACTGCCCAATTGCCTGCCTAATTGCCTGCCTAATTAACTGCTTAATTTCCTGCCTAATTAAATGCCTAATCATCTGCTCAATTGCCTGCCTAATTAACTGCCCAATTGCCTGCCTAATTAACTGCTTAATTAAATGCCTAATTACCTGTCTAATTAACTGCCTAATTAACTGCCCAATTGCCTGCCTAATTATCTGCTTAATTGCCTGCCTAATTAAATGCCTAATCATCTGCTCAATTGCCTGCCTAATTAACTGCCCAATTGCCTGCCTAATTAAATGCTTAATTAAATGCCTAATTACCGGTCTAATTAACTGCCTAATGAACTGTCCAATTGCCTGCCTAATTAACTGCCTAATTAACTGCCCAATTGCCTGCCTAATTGCCTGCCTAATTAACTGCCTAATTGCCTGCCTAATTATCTCCTTAATTGCCTGCCTAATTAAATGCCTAATTATTTGCTTAATTGCCTGCCTAATTAACTGCACATTTGCCTGCCTTATTAACTGCCTTATTAAATGCCTAATTACCTGTCTAATGAACTGCCTAATTAACTGCCTAATTGCCTGCCTAATCAACTGCCTAATTAACTGCCTAATTGCCTGCCTAATGGACCGCCTAATTAACTGCCTAATTGCCTGCTTAATTATCTGCCTATTTGACTGCCTAAGTATCTGCTTAATTTACTGCCTTATTAACTGCCTAATTAACTGCCCAATTGCCTGCCTAATTAACTGCCTAATTAACTGACCAATTGCCTGCCTAATTGACCGCCTAATTAACTGCCTAATAGCCTGCCTAATTACCTGCCAAATTGCCTGCCTCTCTAATTTACTGCTTAATTGCCTGCTTATTTGCCTGCTTGCCTAATTGCCTGCTTGCCTAATTGCTTGCCTAATAACTGCATAATTGCCTGCTAAATTACCTGCCTAATTGCCTGCCTAATTGCTTGACTAATAAACTGCATTATTGCCTGCCTTAATGCCTGCTTAATTGCCGGCCTAATTGCTAGCCTAATTTACTTCCTAATTGCTTGCCTAATTGCCTGCCTAATTAACTGCCTAATTGCCTGTTTTATTATGTGCTTAATTGCCTGCCTAATTAACTGCCTAAGTGCCTGCCTAATTGCCTGCTTAATTAACTGCCTGATTGCCTGCTTAATTATCTGCCTAATTGCCTGCAAATTAACTGCCTAATTGCCTGCCTAATTGCCTTCCTAATTAACTACCTAATTAACTGCACACTTGCCTGCCTAATTAACGGCCTAATTAAATGCCCAATTGCCTGCCTAATTGCCTGCCTAATTAACTGCTTAATTTCCTGCCCAATTGCCTGCCTAATTAACTGCCCAATTGCCTGCCTAATTGACCGCTTAATTAACTGCCTAATTGCCTGCTTGATTATCTGCGTAATTGCCTGCCTAATTGCCTGCCTAATTGCCTGCCTAATTATCTGCTTAATTGCCTGCCTATATAACTGCCTAATTAACTGCCCAATAGCCTGCCTAATTAACTGCCTAATTAACTGCCCAATCACCTGCCTAATTAACTGCCTAAGTGCCTGCCTAATTAACTGCCTAATTATCTGTTTAATTGCCTGAATAATTAACTGCCTTAATAACTGCTCAATTGCCTGCCTAATTAACTGCCTAATTAACTGCCCAATTGCCTGCCTAATTGCCTGCCTAATTAACTGCCTAATTGCCTGCCTAATTATCTCCTTAATTGCCTGCCTAATTAAATGCCTAATTATTTGCTTAATTGCCTGCCTAATTAACAGCACATTTGCCTGCCTTATTAACTGCCTTATTAAATGCCTAATTGCCTGCCTAATTGCCTGCCTAATTGCCTGCCTAATTGCCTGTCTAATTGCCTGCATAATTAACTGCCTGATTGCCTGCTTTATTATCTGCCTAATTCAATACCTAATTAACTGCACAATTGCCTGCCTAATTAACTGCCTAATTAAATGCCTAATTTCCTGTTTAATAACCGCCTAATTAACCGCCTAATTGCCTGCCTAATTAACTGCCTAATTAACTGCCTAATTCCCTGACAAAATGACCGCCTAATTAACTGCCTATATGCCTGCCTTATTTTATGCCTAATTGCCTGCCTAATTACCTGCCAAATTGCCTGCTTGCCTAATAAACTGCTTATGTGCCTGCCTAATTGCCTGCCTTCCTAATTGCCTGCCTGCCTAATTGCCCGCCTAATTGCCTGCCTAATTGCCTGCCTAATTGACCGCCTAATTAACTGCCTAATTAACTGCCTAATTACCTGCCAAATTGCCTGCTTGCCTAATAAACTGCTTAATTGCCTGCCTAATTGCCTTCCTAATTGCCTGCCTGCCTAATTGCCTGCCTAATTGCCTGCTTAATTGCCTGCCTAATTGACCGCCTAATTAACTGCCTAATTACCAGCTTAATTATCTGCCTAATTGCCTGCCTAATTATCTGCTTAATTGCCTGCCTTATTAACTGCAGAATTATATGCCTAATTGCCTGCCTAATTGCCTGACTAAATTAGTACCTAATAAACTGCACAATGGCCTGCCTAATTAAATGCCTAATTAAATGCCTAATTGCCTGTCTAATTAACCGCCTAATTAACCGTCTAATTGCCTGCCTAATAAACTGCCTAATTAACTGACTAATTGCCTGCCTAATTGACCGCCTAATTAACTGCCTAATTGCCTGCTTAATTATCTGCCTAATTGCCTGCCTAATTATCTGCTTAATTGCCTGCCTAATTAAATGCCTAATTATCTGCTCAATTGCCTGCCTAATTAACTGCCCAATTGCCTGCCTAATTAACTGCTTAATTAAATGCCTAATTACCTGTCTAATTAACTGCCTAATTAACTGCCCAATTGCCTGCCTAATTATCTGCTTAATTGCCTGCCTAATTAAATGCCTAATTATCTGCTCAATTGCCTGCCTAATTAACTGCCCAATTGCCTGCCTAATTAACTGCTTAATTAAATGCCTAATTACCTGTTTAATTAACTGCCTAATTAACTGCCCAATTGCCTGCCTAATTAACTGCCTAATTAACTGCCCAATTGCCTGCCTAATTGCCTGCCTAATTAACTGCTTAATTTCCTGCCTAATTAAATGCCTAATCATCTGCTCAATTGCCTGCCTAATTAACTGCCCAATTGCCTGCCTAATTAACTGCTTAATTAAATGCCTAATTACCTGTCTAATTAACTGCCTAATTAACTGCCCAATTGCCTGCCTAAATATCTGCTTAATTGCCTGCCTAATTAAATGCCTAATCATCTGCTCAATTGCCTGCCTAATTAACTGCCCAATTGCCTGCCTAATTAAATGCTTAATTAAATGCCTAATTACCGGTCTAATTAACTGCCTAATGAACTGCCCAATTGCCTGCCTAATTAACTGCCTAATTAACTGCCCAATTGCCTGCCTAATTGCCTGCCTAATTAACTGCCTAATTGCCTGCCTAATTATCTCCTTAATTGCCTGCCTAATTAAATACCTAATTATTTGCTTAATTGCCTGCCTAATTAACTGCACATTTGCCTGCCTTATTAACTGCCTTATTAAATGCCTAATTACCTGTCTAATGAACTGCCTAATTAACTGCCTAATTGCCTGCCTAATCAACTGCCTAATTAACTGCCTAATTGCCTGCCTAATTGACTGCCTAATTAACTGCCTAATTGCCTGCTTAATTATCTGCCTATTTGACTGCCTAAGTATCTGCTTAATTTCCTGCCTTATTAACTGCCTAATTAACTGCCCAATTGCCTGCCTAATTAACTGCCTAATTAACTGACCAATTGCCTGCCTAATTGACCGCCTAATTAACTGCCTAATAGCCTGCCTAATTACCTGCCAAATTGCCTGCCTCTCTAATTAACTGCTTAATTGCCTGCTTATTTGCCTGCTTGCCTAATTGCCTGCTTGCCTAATTGCTTGCCTAATAACTGCATAATTGCCTGCTAAATTACCTGCCTAATTGCCTGCCTAATTGCTTGACTAATAAACTGCATTATTGCCTGCCTTATTGCCTGCTTAATTGCCTGCCTAATTGCTAGCCTAATTTACTTCCTAATTGCTTGCCTAATTGCCTGCCTAATTAACTGCCTAATTTCCTGTTTTATTATGTGCTTAATTGCCTGCCTAATTAACTGCCTAAGTGCCTGCCTAATTGCCTGCTTAATTAACTGCCTGATTGCCTGCTTAATTATCTGCCTAATTGCCTGCAAATTAACTGCCTAATTGCCTGCCTAATTGCCTTCCTAATTAACTACCTAATTAACTGCACACTTGCCTGCCTAATTAACGGCCTAATTAAATGCCTAATTGCCTGCCTAATTAACTGCCTAATTGCCTGCTTAATTATCTGCCTAATTGCCTGCCTAATTATCTGCTTTATTGCCTGCCTAATTATCTGCCTAATTGCCTTCCTAATTAACTGCTAATTAACTGCCCAATTGCCTGCCTTATTACCTGCCAAATTGACTGCCTTCGTAATAAACTGCCTTATTGCCTGCCTATTGGCCTGCTTAATTGCCTTCCCAATTGCCTGCCTAATTGCCTGTCTAATTAACTGCCTTATTACCTGCTCAATGGCCTGACTAATTAACTGCACAATTGCCTGCCTAATTAACTGCCTAATTAATGCCTAATTGGCTGCCTAATTGACCTTTTAATTAACTACCTAATTGCCTGTTAATTATCTGCCTAATTATCTGGTTAATTGCCTGCCTAATTTACTGCCTAATTATCTGCTTAATTGCCTGCCTAATTAACTGCCTAATTAACTGCCAAATTGCCTGCCTAATTAACTGCCTAATTAACTGCCCAATTGCCTGTCTAATTAACCGCCTAATTAACTGCCTAATTGCCTGCCTAATTAACTGCCTAATTAACTGCCTAATTGCCTGCCTTATTAACCGCCTAATTAACTGCCTAATTGCCTGCTTAATTATCTGCCTAATTGCCTGCCTAATCATCTGCCTAATTGCCTGCCTAATTAACTGCATAATTATATGCTTAATTGCCTGCCTAATTAACTGCCTAATTAACTGCCCAATTGCCAGCCTAATTGCCTGCCTAATTAACTGCCTAATTAACTGCCCAATTGCCCGCCTAATTGACAGCCTAATTAACTGCCTAATTGCCTGCTTAATTATCTTTCTAATTGCCTGCCGAATTAACTGCCTAATTGACTGCCTAATTGCCAGCCTAAATGCCTGCCTAATTATCTGCCTAATTGCCTGCCTAATTAACTGCCTTATTAACTGCCTAATTGCCTGCCTAATTAACTGCCTAAGTGCCTGCCTAATTGCCTGCCTGATTAACTGCCTGATTGCCTTCTCATATATCTGCCTAATTGCCTGCCTAATTAACTGCCTATTTGCCTGCTTAATTATCTTTCTAATTGCCTGCCGAATTAACTGCCTAATTGACTGCCTAATTGCCAGCCTAATTGCCTGCCTAATTATCTGCCTAATTGCCTGCCTAATTAACTGCCTTATTAACTGCCTAATTGCCTGCCTAATTAACTGCCTAAGTGCCTGCCTAATTGCCTGCCTGATTAACTGCCTGATTGCCTTCTCATATATCTGCCTAATTGCCTGCCTAATTAACTGCCTATTTGCCTGCCTAAATGCCTGCCTAATTGCCTGCCTAATAAACTGCCTAATTGCCTGCCTAATTGCCTGCTTAATTTCCTGCCTAATTAACTTCCTTATTAAATGCCTATTTGCATGTCTAATTAACTGCATAATTAACTGCCCAATTGCCTGCCTAATTAACTGCCTAATTAACTGCCCAATTGCCTGCCTAATTGCCTGCCTAATTAACTGCTTAATTTCCTGCCTAATTAAATGCCTAATCATCTGCTCAATTGCCTGCCTAATTAACTGCCCAATTGCCTGCCTAATTACCTGCCAAATTGCCTGCCTAATTCACTGCCTAATTAACTGCTTAAGTGTTTGCCTAATTGCCTGCCTAATTAACTGCCTGATTGCCTGCTTAATTTTCTGCCTTATTACCTGCCAAATTGCCTGCCTAATTCACTGCCTAATTAACTGCTTAAGTGTTTGCCTAATTGCCTGCCTAATTAACTGCCTGATTGCCTGCTTAATTTTCTGCCTTATTGCCTGTCTAATTAAATGCCTAATTGCCTGCATTATTAACTACCTTATTAAATGCACAATTGCCTGCCTAATTAACTGCCTAATTAAATGCCTAATTGCCTGTCTAATTAACCGCCTAATTAACTGCCTAATTGCCTGCCTAATTAACTGCCTAAATAACTGCCTAATTGCCTGCCTAATTAACCGCCTAATTAACTGCCTAATTGCCTGCTTAATTATCTGCCTAATTGCCTGCCTAATCATCTGCTTAATTGCCTGCATAATTAACTGCCTAATTAACTGCCCAATTGCCTGCCTAATTACCTGCCTAATTAACTGCCTAATTAACTGCCCAATTGCCTGCCTAATTGACCGCCTAATTAACTGCCTAATTGCCTGCTTAATTATCTGCCTAATTGCCTGCCTAATTAAATGCCTAATTGACTGCCTAATTGCCAGCCTAATTGCCTGCCTAATTATCTGCCTAATTGCCTGCCTAATTAACTGCCTAATTGCCTGCCTAATTAACTGCCTAAGTGCCTTCCTAATTGCCTGCCTGATTAACTGCCTGATTGCTTTCTCATATATCTGCCTAATTGCCTGCCTAATTAACTGCCTATTTGCCTGCCTAAATGCCTGCCTAATTGCCTGCCTAATTATCTGCTTAATTGCCTGCCTAATAAACTGCCTAATTAACTGCCCAATTGCCTGCTTAATTAACTGCCTAATTAACTGCCCAATTGCCTGCCTAATTAACTGTCTAATTAACTGCCTAAGTGCCTGCCTAATTGCCTGCTTAATACCCTGCCTAATTAACTGCCTAATTGCCTGTCTAATTATCTGCCTTATTGCCTGCCCAATTGCCTGCCTAATTAACTGCCCAATTGCCTGCCTAATTAAGTGCCTAATTAACTGCCTAAGTGCCTGCCTAATAAACTGCCTAATTAACTGCCTAATTGCCTGCCTAATTGCCTGCCTACATGCCTGCCTAATTATCTGCTTAATTTCATGCCTAATTAACTTCCTTATTAAATGCCTATTTGCCTGTCTAATTAACTGCCTAACTAACTGCCCAATTGCCTGCCTAATTAACTGCCTAATTAACTGCCCAATTGCTTGCCTTATTGACCGCCTAATTAAATGCCTAATTGCCTGCTTAATTATCTGCCTAATTGCCTGCCTAATCATCTGCTTGATTGCCTGCCTAATTAAACGCCAAATTAACTGCCTAATTAACTGCCTAATTGCCTGTTAATTAACCGCCAAATTAACTGCCTAATTGACTGCCAAATTGACCGCCTAATTAACTGCCTAATTGCCTGTCTAATTAACTGCCTAATTAACTGCCCAATTGCCTGCCTAATTAACTGCCTAATTAACTTTATAATTGCCTGCCTAATTGACCGCCTAATTAACTGCCTAATTGCCTGTCTAATTATCTGCCTTATTGCCTGCCTAATTACCTGCTTAATTATCTGCTTAATTGCCTGCCTAATTAACTGCTTAATAATCTGCCTAATTGCCTGCCTAATTGCCTGCTTAATTATGTGTCTAATTGATTGCCTTATTGACCGCCTAATTAACTGCCTAATTGCCTGCCTAATTTTATGCCTAATTAACTACCTAATTAACTGCACACTTGCCTGCCTAATTAACGGCCTAATTAAATGCCTAATTGCCTGCCAAATTAACTGCCTAATTGCCTGCTTAATTATCTGCCTAATTGCCTGCCTAATTATCTGCTTTATTGCCTGCCTAATTAACTGCCTAATTATCTGCCTAATTGCCTTCCTAATTAACTGCCTAATTAACTGCCCAATTGCCTGCCTTATTACCTGCCAAATTGACTGCCTTTGTAATAAACTGCCTTATTGCCTGCCTATTTGCCTGCTTAATTGCCTTCCCAATTGCCTGCCTAATTGCCTGCCTAATTTCCTGCCTAATTACCTGCCAAATTGCCTGCCTGCCTAATAAACTGCCTAATTAACTACCTGAATGCCTGCCTAATTGACCGCCTAATTAACTGCATAATAGCCTGCTTAATTACCTGCCTAATTGCCTGCCTAATTGCCTGCCTAATTGCTTGACTAATAAACAGCCTTATTGCCTGCCTAATTGCCTGCTTAATTGCCTGCCTATTTGCCTGCCCAATTAACTGCCTAATTAACTGCCCAATTGCCTGCCTAATTAACTGCCTAATTAACTACCTAATTAACTGCACACTTGCCTGCCTAATTAACGGCCTAATTAAATGCCTAATTGCCTGCCTAATTAACTGCCTAATTGCCTGCTTAATTATCTGCCTAATTGCCTGCCTAATTATCTGCTTTATTGCCTGCCTAATTAACTGCCCAATTGCCTGCCTAATTAACTGCCTAATTAACTGCCTTATTAACTGCCTAATTGCCTGCCTAATTGACCGCCTAATAAACTACCTAATTGCCTGCTTAATTATCTGCCTAATTGCCTGCCCAATTATCTGCTTAATTGCCTGCCTAATTAACTGCCTAATCATCTGCTTAATTGCCTGCCTAATTAACAGCCTAATTATCTGCCCAATTTCCTGCCTAATTAACTGCCCAATTGCCTGCCTAATTGACCGCTTAATTAACTGCCTAATTGCCTGCTTAATTATCTGCCTAATTGCCTGCCTAATTGCCTGCCTAATTGCCTGCCTAATTATCTGCTTAATTGCCTGCCTATATAACTGCCTAATTAACTGCCCAATAGCCTGCCTAATTAACTGCCTAATTAACTGCCCAATTGCCTGCCTAATTGACCACCTAATTAACTGCCTAATTGCCTGTCTAATTAACTGCCTAATTAACTGCCCAATTGCCTGCCTAATTAACTGTCTAATTAAATGTTTAATTGCCTGCCTAATTGACCGCCTAATTAACTGCCTAATTGCCTGCTTAATTATCTGCCTAATTGCCTGCCTAATAAACTTCCTAATTGCCTGCCTAATTGCCTGCCTAATTGCCTGCCTAATTGCCTGCCTAATTGCCTGCCTAATTGCCTGCCTAATTATCTGCCTGATTGCCTGCTTAATTATCTGCCTAATTGCCTGCCTAATTAACAGCCTAATTGCCCGTCTAATTCAATACCTAATTAACTGCACAATTGCCTGCCTAATTAAATGCCTAATTTCCTGTTTAATAACCGCCTAATTAACCGCCTAATTGCCTGCCTAATTAACTGCCTAATTAACTGCCTAATTCCCTGACAAAATGACCGCCTAATTAACTGCCTATATGCCTGCCTTATTTTATGCCTAATAGCCTGCCTAATTGCCTGCCTAATTACCTGCCAAATTGCCTGCTTGCCTAATAAACTGCTTAATTGCCTGCCTAATTGCCTGCCTTCCTAATTGCCTGCCTACCTAATTGCCTGCCTAATTGCCTGCCTAATTGCCTGCCTAATTGACCGCCTAATTAACTGCCTAATTACCTGCCAAATTGCCTGCTTGCCTAATAAACTGCTTAATTGCCTTCCTAATTGCCTGCCTGCCTAATTGCCTGCCTAATTGCCTGCCTAATTGCCTGCCTAATTGACCGCCTAATTAACTGCCTAATTATCAGCTTAATTATCTGCCTAATTGCCTGCCTAATTATCTGCTTAATTGCCTGCTTTATTAACTGCTGAATTAAATGCCTAATTGCCTGCCTAATTGCCTGCCTAAATTACTACCTAATAAACTGCACAATGGCCTGCCTAATTAAATGCCTAATTAAATGCCTAATTGCCTGTCTAATTAACCGCCTAATTAACCGTCTAATTGCCTGCCTAATAAACTGCCTAATTAACTGACTAATTGCCTGCCTAATTGATTGCCTAATTAACTGCCTAATTGCCTGCTTAATTATCTGCCTAATTGCCTGCCTAATTATCTGCTTAATTGCCTGCCTAATTAAATGCCTAATTATCTGCTCAATTGCCTGCCTAATTAACTGCCCAATTGCCTGCCTAATTAACTGCTTAATTAAATGCCTAATTACCTGTCTAATTAACTGCCTAATTAACTGCCCAATTGCCTGCCTAATTATCTGCTTAATTGCCTGCCTAATTAAATGCCTAATTATCTGCTCAATTGCCTGCCTAATTAACTGCTCAATTGCCTGCCTAATTAACTGCTTAATTAAATGCCTAATTACCTGTCTAATTAACTGCCTAATTAACTGCCCAATTGCCTGCCTAATTAACTGCCTAATTAACTGCCCAATTGCCTGCCTAATTGCCTGCCTAATTAACTGCTTAATTTCCTGCCTAATTAAATGCCTAATAATCTGCTCAATTGCCTGCCTAATTAACTGCCCAATTGCCTGCCTAATTAACTGCTTAATTAAATGCCTAATTACCTGTCTAATTAACTGCCTAATTAACTGCCCAATTGCCTGCCTAATTATCTGCTTAATTGCCTGCCTAATTAAATGCCTAATTATGTGCTCAATTGCCTGCCTAATTAACTGCCCAATTGCCTGCCTAATTAAATGCTTAATTAAATGCCTAATTACCGGTCTAATTAACTGCCTAATGAACTGTCCAATTGCCTGCCTAATTAACTGCCTAATTAACTGCCCAATTGCCTGCCTAATTGCCTGCCTAATTAACTGCCTAATTGCCTGCCTAATTATCTGCTTAATTGCCTGCCTAATTAAATGCCTAATTATCTGCTTAATTGCCTGCCTAATTAACTGCCCAATTGCCTGCCTAATTAACTGCCTAATTAACTGCCAAATGCCTGCCGAATTGACCGCCTAATTAACTACCTAATTGCCTGCCTAAATGCCTGTCTAATTAACTGTTTTATTGCCTGCACTATTGCCTGCTTAATTGCCTTCCCAATTGCCTGCCTAATTGCCTGTCTAATTAACTGCCTTATTAAATGCCTAATTACCCGTCTAATTACCTACCTAATTGCCTGCCTAATTGCTTGACTAATAAACTGCGTTATTGCCTGCCTTATTGCCTGCTTAATTGCCTGCCTAATTGCCAGCCTAATTTACTTCCTAATTGCCTGCCTAATTGCCTGCCTAATTAACTGCCTAATTGCCTGCCTTATTATGTGCCTAATTGCCTGCCTTATTAACTGCCTAAGTGCCTGCCTAATTGCCTGCCTAATTAACTGCCTGATTGCCTGCAAATTAACTGCCTAATTGCCTGCCTAATTGCCTGCCTAATTACCTACCTAATTAACTGCACACTTGCCTGCCTAATTTACGGCCTAATTAAATACCTAATTGCCTGTCTAATTAACTGCCTAATTAACTGCCCAATTGCCTGCCTAATTAACTGCCTAATTAACTGCCTTATTAACTGCCTAATTGCCCGCCTGATTTACCGCCTAATTAACTGCCTAATTGCCTGCTTAATTATCTGCCTAATTGCCTGCCCAATTATCTGCTTAATTGCATGCCTAATTAACTGCCTAATCATCTGCTTAATTGCCTGCCTAATTAACAGCCTAATTATCTGCCCAATTGCCTGCCTAATTAACTGCCCAATTGCCTGCCTAATTGACCGCTTAATTAACTGCCTAATTGCCTACTTGATTATCTGCCTAATTGCCTGCCTAATTGCCTGCCTAATTGCCTGCCTAATTATCTGCTTAATTGCCTGCCTATATAACTGCCTAATTAACTGCCCAATTGCCTGCCTAATTAACTGCCTAATTAACTGCCCAATTGCCTGCCTAATTAACTGCCTAAGTGCCTGCCTAATTGCCTGTCTAATTAACTGCCTGACTGCCTTCTCATATATCTGCCTAATTGCCTGCCTAATTGCCTGCTTAATTGCCTGCCTAATTGCCTGCCTAATTATCTGCTTAATTGCCTGCCTAATTAACTGCCTAATTAAATGCCTAGTTGCCTGTCTAATTAACTGTCTAATTAACTACCCAATTGCCTGCCTAATTAACTGCCTAATTAACTGCCTAATTGCCTGCCATATTGACTGCCTAATCAACTGCCTAATTGCCTGCTTAATTTTCTGCCTAATTGCCTGCCTTATTATCTGCTTAATTGCCTGCCTAATTAACTGCCTAATTATCTGCTTAATTGCCTGAATAATTAACTGCCTTAATAACTGCTCAATTGCCTGCCTAATTAACTGATAAATTAACTGCCCAATTGCCTGCCTAATTGACCACCTAATTAACTGCCTAATTGCCTGTCTAATTAACTGCCTAATTAACTTCCCAATTGCCTGCCTAATTAACTGCCTAATTAACTGTTTAATTGCCTGCCTAATTGACAGCCTAATTAACTGCCTAATTGCCTGCCTAATTAACTGCCTAATTAACTGCCCAATTGCTTGCCTAATTAACTGCACATTTGCCTGCCTAATTAACTGCTTAATTAAATACCTAATTACCTTTCTAATTCACTGCCTAATTAACTGCCTAATTGCCTGCCTAATTGCCTGCCTAATTGCCTGCCTAATTGCCTGCCTAATTGCCTGCCTAATTGCCTGCCTTATTGCCTGCCTAATTGCCTGCCTAATTGCCTGCCTAATTAACTGCCTGATTGCATGCCTAATTATCTGCCTAATTGCCTGCCTAATTAACTGCCTAATTGCCCGCCTAATTAAATACCTAACTAACTGCATAATTGCCTGCCTAATTAACTGCCTAATTAAATGCCTAATTTCCTGTCTAATTTAAAGCCTAATTAACCGCCTAATTGCCTGCCTAATTAACTGCCTAATTAACTGCCTAATTCCCTGACAAAATGACCGCCTAATTAACTGCCTAATTGCCTGCCTTATTGTATGCCTAATAGCCTGCCTAATAGCCTGCCTAATTACCTGCCAAATTGCCTGCTTGCCTAATAAACTGCTTAATTGCCTGCCTAATTGCCTGCCTTCCTAATTGCCTGCCTGCCTAATAGCCTGCCTAATTGACCGCCTAATTAACTGCCTAATTACCAGCTTAATTATCTGCCTAATTGCCTGCCTAATTATCTGCTTAATTGCCTGCCTCATTAACTGCTTAATTATATGCCTAATTGCCTGCCTAATTGCCTGCCTAAATTACTACCTAATAAACTGCACAATTGCCTGCCTAATTAAATGCCTAATTGCCTGTCTAATTAACCGCCTTATTAACCGTCTAATTGCCTGCCTAATAAACTGCCTAATTAACTGACTAATTGCCTGCCTAATTGACCGCCTAATTAACTGCCTAATTGCATGCTTAATTATCTGCCTAATTGCCTGCCTAATTATCTGGTTAATTGCCTGCCTAATTAACTGCCTAATTATCTGCTTAATTGCCTGCCTAATTAACTGCCTAATTAACTGCCCAATTGCCTGCCTAATTAACTGCCTAATTAACTGCCAAATTGCCTGCCTAATTCACTGCCTAATTAACTGCTTAAGTGTTTGCCTAATTGCCTGCCTAATTAACTGCCTGATTGCCTGCTTAATTTTCTGCCTTATTGCCTGTCTAATTAAATGCCTAATTGCCTGCATTATTAACTACCTTATTAAATGCACAATTGCCTGCCTAATTAACTGCCTAATTAAATGCCTAATTGCCTGTCTAATTAACCGCCTAATTAACTGCCTAATTGCCTGCCTAATTAACTGCCTAATTGCCTGCTTAATTATCTGCCTAATTGCCTGCCCAATTATCTGCTTAATTGCATGCCTAATTAACTGCCTAATCATCTGCTTAATTGCCTGCCTAATTATCAGCCTAATTATCTGCCCAATTGCCTGCCTAATTAACTGCCCAATTGCCTGCCTAATTGACCGCTTAATTAACTGCCTAATTGCCTGCTTGATTATCTGCCTAATTGCCTGCCTAATTGCCTGCCTAATTGCCTGCCTAATTATCTGCTTAATTGCCTGCCTATATAACTGCCTAATTAACTGCCCAATTGCCTGCCTAATTAACTGCCTAATTAACTGCCCAATTGCCTGCCTAATTAACTGCCTAAGTGCCTGCCTAATTGCCTGTCTAATTAACTGCCTGACTGCCTTCTCATATATCTGCCTAATTGCCTGCCTAATTGCCTGCTTAATTGCCTGCCTAATTGCCTGCCTAATTATCTGCTTAATTGCCTGCCTAATTAACTGCCTAATTAAATGCCTAGTTGCCTGTCTAATTAACTGTCTAATTAACTACCCAATTGCCTGCCTAATTAACTGCCTAATTAACTGCCTAATTAACTGCCTAATTGCCTGCCATATTGACTGCCTAATCAACTGCCTAATTGCCTGCTTAATTTTCTGCCTAATTGCCTGCCTTATTATCTGCTTAATTGCCTGCCTAATTAACTGCCTAATTATCTGCTTAATTGCCTGAATAATTAACTGCCTTAATAACTGCTCAATTGCCTGCCTAATTAACTGATAAATTAACTGCCCAATTGCCTGCCTAATTGACCACCTAATTAACTGCCTAATTGCCTGTCTAATTAACTGCCTAATTAACTTCCCAATTGCCTGCCTAATTAACTGCCTAATTAACTGTTTAATTGCCTGCCTAATTGACAGCCTAATTAACTGCCTAATTGCCTGCCTAATTAACTGCCTAATTAACTGCCCAATTGCTTGCCTAATTAACTGCACATTTGCCTGCCTAATTAACTGCTTAATTAAATACCTAATTACCTTTCTAATTCACTGCCTAATTAACTGCCTAATTGCCTGCCTAATTGCCTGCCTAATTGCCTGCCTAATTGCCTGCCTAATTGCCTGCCTAATTGCCTGCCTTATTGCCTGCCTAATTGCCTGCCTAATTGCCTGCCTAATTAACGGCCTGATTGCCTGCCTAATTATCTGCCTAATTGCCTGCCTAATTAACTGCCTAATTGCCCGCCTAATTAAATACCTAACTAACTGCATAATTGCCTGCCTAATTAACTGCCTAATTAAATGCCTAATTTCCTGTCTAATTTAAAGCCTAATTAACCGCCTAATTGCCTGCCTAATTAACTGCCTAATTAACTGCCTAATTCCCTGACAAAATGACCGCCTAATTAACTGCCTAATTGCCTGCCTTATTGTATGCCTAATAGCCTGCCTAATAGCCTGCCTAATTACCTGCCAAATTGCCTGCTTGCCTAATAAACTGCTTAATTGCCTGCCTAATTGCCTGCCTTCCTAATTGCCTGCCTGCCTAATAGCCTGCCTAATTGACCGCCTAATTAACTGCCTAATTACCAGCTTAATTATCTGCCTAATTGCCTGCCTAATTATCTGCTTAATTGCCTGCCTCATTAACTGCTTAATTATATGCCTAATTGCCTGCCTAATTGCCTGCCTAAATTACTACCTAATAAACTGCACAATTGCCTGCCTAATTAAATGCCTAATTGCCTGTCTAATTAACCGCCTTATTAACCGTCTAATTGCCTGCCTAATAAACTGCCTAATTAACTGACTAATTGCCTGCCTAATTGACCGCCTAATTAACTGCCTAATTGCATGCTTAATTATCTGCCTAATTGCCTGCCTAATTATCTGGTTAATTGCCTGCCTAATTAACTGCCTAATTATCTGCTTAATTGCCTGCCTAATTAACTGCCTAATTAACTGCCCAATTGCCTGCCTAATTAACTGCCTAATTAACTGCCAAATTGCCTGCCTAATTCACTGCCTAATTAACTGCTTAAGTGTTTGCCTAATTGCCTGCCTAATTAACTGCCTGATTGCCTGCTTAATTTTCTGCCTTATTGCCTGTCTAATTAAATGCCTAATTGCCTGCATTATTAACTACCTTATTAAATGCACAATTGCCTGCCTAATTAACTGCCTAATTAAATGCCTAATTGCCTGTCTAATTAACCGCCTAATTAACTGCCTAATTGCCTGCCTAATTAACTGCCTAAATAACTGCCTAATTGCCTGCCTAATTAACCGCCTAATTAACTGCCTAATTGCCTGCTTAATTATCTGCCTAATTGCCTGCCTAATCATCTGCTTAATTGCCTGCATAATTAACTGCCTAATTAACTGCCCAATTGCCTGCCTAATTACCTGCCTAATTAACTGCCTAATTAACTGCCCAATTGCCTGCCTAATTGACCGCCTAATTAACTGCCTAATTGCCTGCTTAATTATCTGCCTAATTGCCTGCCTAATTAAATGCCTAATTGACTGCCTAATTGCCAGCCTAATTGCCTGCCTAATTATCTGCCTAATTGCCTGCCTAATTAACTGCCTAATTGCCTGCCTAATTAACTGCCTAAGTGCCTTCCTAATTGCCTGCCTGATTAACTGCCTGATTGCTTTCTCATATATCTGCCTAATTGCCTGCCTAATTAACTGCCTATTTGCCTGCCTAAATGCCTGCCTAATTGCCTGCCTAATTATCTGCTTAATTGCCTGCCTAATAAACTGCCTAATTAACTGCCCAATTGCCTGCTTAATTAACTGCCTAATTAACTGCCCAATTGCCTGCCTAATTAACTGTCTAATTAACTGCCTAAGTGCCTGCCTAATTGCCTGCTTAATACCCTGCCTAATTAACTGCCTAATTGCCTGTCTAATTATCTGCCTTATTGCCTGCCCAATTGCCTGCCTAATTAACTGCCCAATTGCCTGCCTAATTAAGTGCCTAATTAACTGCCTAAGTGCCTGCCTAATTGCCTGCCTAATTAACTGCCTAATTGCCTGCCTAATTGCCTGCCTACATGCCTGCCTAATTATCTGCTTAATTTCCTGCCTAATTAACTTCCTTATTAAATGCCTATTTGCCTGTCTAATTAACTGCCTAACTAACTGCCCAATTGCCTGCCTAATTAACTGCCTAATTAACTGCCCAATTGCTTGCCTTATTGACCGCCTAATTAAATGCCTAATTGCCTGCTTAATTATCTGCCTAATTGCCTGCCTAATCATCTGCTTGATTGCCTGCCTAATTAAACGCCAAATTAACTGCCTAATTAACTGCCTAATTGCCTGTTAATTAACCGCCAAATTAACTGCCTAATTGACTGCCAAATTGACCGCCTAATTAACTGCCTAATTGCCTGTCTAATTAACTGCCTAATTAACTGCCCAATTGCCTGCCTAATTAACTGCCTAATTAACTTTATAATTGCCTGCCTAATTGACCGCCTAATTAACTGCCTAATTGCCTGTCTAATTATCTGCCTTATTGCCTGCCCAATTACCTGCTTAATTATCTGCTTAATTGCCTGCCTAATTAACTGCTTAATAATCTGCCTAATTGCCTGCCTAATTGCCTGCTTAATTATGTGTCTAATTGATTGCCTTATTGACCGCCTAATTAACTGCCTAATTGCCTGCCTAATTTTATGCCTAATTAACTACCTAATTAACTGCACACTTGCCTGCCTAATTAACGGCCTAATTAAATGCCTAATTGCCTGCCTAATTAACTGCCTAATTGCCTGCTTAATTATCTGCCTAATTGCCTGCCTAATTATCTGCTTTATTGCCTGCCTAATTAACTGCCTAATTATCTGCCTAATTGCCTTCCTAATTAACTGCCTAATTAACTGCCCAATTGCCTGCCTTATTACCTGCCAAATTGACTGCCTTTGTAATAAACTGCCTATTGCCTGCCTATTTGCCTGCTTAATTGCCTTCCCCAATTGCCTGCCTAATTGCCTGCCTAATTTCCTTGCTAATTACCTGCCAAATTGCCTGCCTGCCTAATAAACTGCCTAATTAACTACCTGAATGCCTGCCTAATTGACCGCCTAATTAACTGCATAATAGCCTGCTTAATTACCTGCCTAATTGCCTGCCTAATTGCCTGCCTAATTGCTTGACTAATAAACAGCCTTATTGCCTGCCTAATTGCCTGCTTAATTGCCTGCCTATTTGCCTGCCCAATTAACTGCCTAATTAACTGCCCAATTGCCTGCCTAATTAACTGCCTAATTAACTACCTAATTAACTGCACACTTGCCTGCCTAATTAACGGCCTAATTAAATGCCTAATTGCCTGCCTAATTAACTGCCTAATTGCCTGCTTAATTATCTGCCTAATTGCCTGCCTTATTATCTGCTAATTGCCTGCCTAATTAACTGCCTAAGTGCCTGCCTAATTGCCTGACTAAAAAACTGCCTGATTGCAAGCTTAATTATCTGCCTAATTGACTGCCTAATTAACTGCCTA
>NW_026962475.1:0-46059 GCF_032445375.1 Bacillus rossius redtenbacheri | reverse complement strand
TTAATTAGGTAGGCAATTAGGCAAGCAAATAGGCAAGCAATCAAGCAGGCAATTAGGCAGGCAATTAAGAAGTTAATTAAGCAGGCAATTAGGCAGAGAATTAGGCAGGCAATTAGACAAGCAAATTAGCAAGCAATTAAGCAGTTAATTAGGCAGGCAATTAGGCAGGCAAATAGGCAGGCAATTAAGCAGGCAATTTTGCAGTTAATAAGGAAGGCAATTTGGAAGTCAATTAAGCAAGCATTTAGGCAGGCAGGCAGGCAATAAGGCATGCAATTAGGCAGGCAATTAGGCAGGCAATTAGGTAGTTTATTTAGCAGGCAAGCAATTAGGAAGGCAGGCAATTAGGAAGGCAGGCAATTAATCAGGTTGGCAATTAGGAAGGCAATTAGGCAGTTAATTAGGCAGGCAATTATGCAGGCAATTCGGCAGGCAATAAAGCAGAGAATTAGGCAGGCAATTAGGCTGGCAATTAGACAAGCAAATAAGAAAGCAATTAGGCAGTTAATTAGGCAGGCAATTAGGCAAGCAAATAGGCAGGCAATTAAGCAGGCAATTAGGCAGGCAATTAAGCATTTACTTAAACAGGCAATTAGGCAGTTAATAAGGCAGGCAATTAGGAAGGCAATTAAGCAGGCATTTGGCAGGCAGGCAGGCAATAAGGCAAGCAATAAGGCAGGCAATTATGCAGGCAATTCGGCAGGCAATAAAGCAGAGAATTAGGCAGGCAATTAGGCTGGCAATTAGACAAGCAAATAAGCAAGCAATTAGGCAGTTAATTAGGCAGGCAATTAGGCAAGCAAATAGGCAGGCAATTAAGCAGGCAATTAGGCAGGCAATTAAGCAGTTAATTAAACAGGCAATTAGGAAGTTAATAAGGCAGGCAATTAGGAAGGCAATTAAAAAGGCATTTGGCAGGCAGGCAGGCAATAAGGCAAGCAATAAGGCAGGGAATTAGGCAGGCAATTAGGCAGGCAATTAAGCAGGCAATTAGGCAGGCAAATAGGCAGGCAATTAAGCAGGCATTTAGGCAGTTAATTAGCCAAGAAATTATGCAGGCAAGCAATAAGGCAGGCAGGTAATTAGGCAGGCAGGTAATTAGGCAGGCAATTAAGCAGTTAATGAGGCAGGCAAGCAATTTGGCAGGTAATTAGGCAGGCAATAAGGTCGGCAATTAAGCAGGCTATTAAGGAGGCAATTAGGCAGTTAATAAGGCAAGCAATTAGGCAGGCAATTAGGCATGCATTTAAGCAGTTAATTGGGTAAGCAGGCAATTTGGCACGTAATTAGGCAGGCAATTAGGCAGGCAATTAGGCAGGCAACTAGGCAGATTATTAGGCAGGCAATTAGGCAGGCAATTAGGCAGTTAATTAGGCTGGCAAATAAGCAGGCAATTAGGCAGACGATTAGGCATTTAATTAGGCAGGCAATTAGTCTGGCAATTAGACAAGCAAATAAGCAAGCAATTAGGCAGTTAATTAGGTAGGCAATTAGGCAAGCAAATAGGCAAGCAATCAAGCAGGCAATTAGGCAGTCAATTAAGAAGTTAATTAAGCAGGCAATTAGGCAGAGAATTAGGCAGGCAATTAGACAAGCAAATAAGCAAGCAATTAAGCAGTTATTTAGGCAGGCAATTAGGCAGGCAAATAGGCAGGCAATTAAGCAGGCAATTTTGCAGTTAATAAGGAAGGCAATTTGGAAGGCAATTAAGCAAGCATTTAGGCAGGCAGGCAGGCAATAAGGCATGCAATTAGGCAGGCAATTAGGCAGGCAATTAGGTAATTTATTTAGCAGGCAAGCAATTAGGAAGGCAAGCAATTAGGAAGGCAGGCAATTAGGAAGGCAAGCAATTAATCAGGTAGGCAATTAGGAAGGCAATTAGGCAGTTATTTAGGCAGGCAATTATGTAGGCAATTCGGCAGGCAATAAAGCAGAGAATTAGGCAGGCAATTAGGCTGGCAATTAGACAAGCAAATAAGCAAGCAATTAGGCAGTTAATTAGGCAGGCAATTAGGCAAGCAAATAGGCAGGCAATTAAGCAGGCAATTAGGCAGGCAATTAAGCAGTTAATTAAACAGGCAATTAGGCAGTTTATAAGGCAGGCAATTAGGAAGGCAATTAAGCAGGCATTTGGCAGGCAGGCAGGCAATAAGGCAAGCAATAAGGCAGGGAATTAGGCAGGCAATTAGGCAGGCAATTAAGCAGGCAATTAGGCAGGCAAATAGGCAGGCAATTAAGCAGGCATTTAGGCAGTTAATTAGCCAAGAAATTATGCAGGCAAGCAATAAGGCAGGCAGGTAATTAGGCAGGCAGGTAATTAGGCAGGCAATTAAGCAGTTAATTAGGCAGGCAAGCAATTTGGCAGGTAATTAGGCAGGCAATAAGGTCGGCAATTAAGCAGGCTATTAAGGAGGCAATTAGGCAGTTAATAAGGCAAGCAATTAGGCAGGCAATTAGGCATGCATTTAAGCAGTTAATTGGGTAAGCAGGCAATTTGGCACGTAATTAGGCAGGCAATTTGGCAGGCAATTAGGCAGGCAATTAGGCAGGCAATAAGGCAGGCAATTAAGCAGTTAATTAAGCAGGTTATTAGGCAGTTAATAAGGCAGGCAATTATGAAGTCAATTAGGCAGGCAATTAGGCAGGAAGGCAGGCAAATAGGTAGGCAATTAGGCAGGCAAGCAATTAGGTAGGCAGTAAGGCAGTTAATTAGGCAGGCAATTAGGCAAATAATTAGGCAGGCAATTAGACAGTTAATTAGCCAGGCAATTAGGCAGGCAATAAGGCAGGTAATTCGGCAGACAATAACGCAAGCAATTAGGCAGGCAATTAGGCAATTAATTAGGCAGGAAGGCAGGCAATTAGGTAGTTAATTACGCAGGCAATTAGGGAGATAATTAGGCAGGCAATTGGACAGGCAATTAGGCAAGAAATTAGGCAGGCAATTATGCAGGCAATTAAGCGGGAAATAAGGCAGGTAATTAGGCAGGCAAATAGGCAGTTAATTAGGCAGGCAAATAGGCAGATAATTAGGCAGGCAATTAAGCAGGCAAATAGGCAGGCAATAAGGCAGTTAATTAGTCAGGCAATCAGGCAGGCAATAAGGCAGGTAATTCGGCAGACAATAACGCAAGCAATTAGGCAGGCAATTAGGCAATTAATTAGGCAGGAAGGCAGGCAATTAGGTAGTTAATTATGCAGGCAATTAGGGAGATAATTAGGCAGGCAATTGGACAGGCAATTAGGCAAGAAATTAGGCAGGCAATTATGCAGGCAATTAAGCGGGAAATAAGGCAGGCAATTATGCAGGCAATAAGGCAATATATTAAGCAGTTAATTAGGCAGGCAGGCAATTTGGCAGGTAATTAGGCAGGCAATTATGCAGGCTATAAGGCAGGCAATTAGGCAGTTAATAAAGCAGTTAATAAGGCAGGCAATAAGGCAGGCAATTAGGCAGTAAATTAAGCAGGCAATTAGGCAGTTAATAAGGCAGGCAATTATAAAGTCAAATAGGCAGGCAATTAGGCAGGAAGGCAGGCAATAAGGTAGGCAATTAGGTAGGCAATTAGGCAGGCAAGCAATTAGGCAGGCAGTAAGGCAGTTAATTAGGCAGTTAATTAGGCAGGCATTTAGGCAGTTAATTAGGCAGGCAATTAGACAGTTAATTAGGCAAGCAATTAAGCAGGCAATTAGGTAGGCAATTAAGCAGGCAATTAGGCAGTTAATTAGCCAAGTAATTAAGCAGGCAAGCAATAAGGCAGGCAGATATTTAGGCAGGCAATTAAGCAGTTAATTAGTCAGGCAAGTAATTTGGCAGGTAATTAGGCAGGCAATAAGGTCGGCAATTAAGCAGGCTATTAAGGAGGCAATTAGGCAGTAAATTAGGCAAGCAATTAGGCAGGCAGGCAATAAGGCATGCGATTAAGCAGTTAATTAGGTAAGCAGGCAATTTGGCACGTAATTAGGCAGGCGATTTGGCAGGCAATTATGCAGGCAATTAGGCAGGCAATTAGGCAGGCAATAAGGCAGGAAACTAAGCAGTTTATTAGGCAGGTAATTAGGCAGTTAATTAGGGAGGCAATTAGGCAGGCAATTAGGCAGGTAATTCGGCAGACAATTAGGCAAACAATATGGTAGGGAATTAGGCAGTTAATTAGGCAGGAAGGCAGGCAATTAGGTAGGCACTAGGTAGGCTATTTTTCAGGCAAGCATTTACGCAGGCAGTAAGGCAGTTAAATAGGCAGTTTATTAAGCAGGCAATTAGGCAGTTAATTAGGCAGACAATTAGGCAGGCAATTAGGCAGGCAATTAGGCAGGCAATTAGTGAGCAGACAATTAGGCAGGCAATTAGGCAGGCAATCAGGCAGGCAAATAGGCAGGTAGTTAGGCAGGTAATTAGGCAGGCAATTAGGCAGTTAATTAGGCAGGCAATTTGGCAGTTAATTAGGCAGGCAATTAGGCAGGTAATTCGGCAGACAATTAGGCAAGCAATTAGGCAGGAATAAGGCAGGCAATTAGTCAGTTAATTAAGCACGCAATTAGGCAGTTAAATAGGCAGGCAATTAAGCAGGGAATTACGCAGTTAATATGGCGGCGATAAGACAGATGATTAGGCAGGCAATTAGGCAGGCAATAATGCAGTTAATTAGGCAAACAATTATGCAGCTTATTAGGCAGGCAATTAGGCAGGCAATTAGGCAGTTAATTAAGCGGGAAATAAGGCAGGCAAATAGGCAGTTAATTAGGCAGGCAATTAGGCAGGCAATTAGGCAGTTAATTAAGCAGGCAATTAGTCATTAAATTAGGGAAGCAATTAAGCAGGCAGGCAATTAGGAATGCAATTAGCAGTTTATTAGATGGGCAGGCAATTTGGCAGGCAATTAAGCTGGTAATAGGCATTTAATTGAGCAGGCAATAATGCAGGCAATAAGGCAATTTATTAAGCAGTTTATTAGGCAGGCAGGCAATTTGGCAGGTAATTAGGCAGGCAATTAGGCAGGCAATTAAGCAGGCAATTAGGCTGGCAATAAGGCAGGCATTAAGCAGTTAATTAGGCAGGTAATAAGGCAGGAAGGCAGGCAATTAGGTAGGCAATTAGGTAGGCAATTAGGCAGGCAATTAGGCAGGCAATAAGGCAGGCAATTAAGCAGTTAATTAGGCAGGTAATTAGGCGGGCAAGCAATTAGGCAGGCAGGTAATTAGGCAGGCAGGTAATTAGGCAGGCAATTAAGCAGTTAATTAGGCAGGCAAGCAATTTGGCAGGTAATTAGGCAGGCAATAAGGTCGGCAATTAAGCAGGCTATTAAGGAGGCAATTAGGCAGTTAATAAGGCAAGCAATTAGGCAGGCAGGCAATTAGGCATGCATTTAAGCAGTTAATTGGGTAAGCAGGCAATTTGGCACGTAATTAGGCAGGCAATTTGGCAGGCAATTAGGCAGGCAATTAGGCAGGCAATTAGGCAGGCAATAAGGCAGGCAACTAAGCAGTTAATTAGGCAGGTAATTAGGCAGTTAATAAGGCAGGCAATTATGAAGTCAATTAGGCAGGCAATTAGGCAGGAAGGCAGGCAAATAGGTAGGCAATTAGGCAGGCAAGCAATTAGGTAGGCAGTAAGGCAGTTAATTAGGCAGGCAATTAGGCAAATAATTAGGCAGGCAATTAGACAGTTAATTAGGCAGGCAATTAGGCAGGCAATTACGCAGGCAATTAGGCAGGCAATAAGGCAGGCAATTAGGCAGGAAGGCAGGCAATTAGGTAGGCAATTAGGCAGTCAAGCAATTAGGCAGGCAGTAAGTTAGTTAATTAGGTAGGCAATAAGGCAGATTTTTGACAGCAATTAGGCAGTTAATTAGCCAGGCAATTAGGCAGGCAATAAGGCAGGTAATTCGGCAGACAATAACGCAAGCAATTAGGCAGGCAATTAGGCAATTAATTAGGCAGTAAAGCAGGCAACTAGGTAGTTAATTACACAGGCAATTAGGCAAACAATTAGACAGTTAATTAGGCAAGCAATTAAGCAGGCAATTAGGCAGGCAAATAGGCAGGCCATTAAGCAGGCATTTAGGCAGTTAATTAGCCAAGAAATTATACAGGCAAGCAATTAGGCAGGCAGGTAATTAGGCAGGCAGGTAATTAGGCAGGCAATTAAGCAGTTAATTAGGCAGGCATGCAATTTGGCAGGTAATTAGGCAGGCAATAAGGTCGGCAATTAAGCAGGCTATTAAGGAAGCAATTAGGCAGTTAATAAGGCAAGCAATTAGGCAGGCAGGCAATTAGGCATGCATTTAAGCAGTAAATTGGGTAAGCAGGCAATTTGGCACGTAATTAGGCAGGCAATTTGGCAGGCAATTAGGCAGGCAATTAGGCAGGCAATTAGGCAGGCAATAAGGCAGGCAATTAAGCAGTTAATTAGGCAGGTAATTAGGCAGTTAATAATGCAGGCAATTATGAAGTCAATTAGGCAGGCAATTAGGCAGGAAGGCAGGCAAATAGGTAGGCAATTAGGCAGGCAAGCAATTAGGTAGGCAGTAAGGCAGTTAATTAGGCAGGCAATTTGGCAAATAATTAGGCAGGCAATTAGACAGTTAATTAGGCAGGCAATTAGGCAGGCAATTACGCAGGCAATTAGGCAGGCAATAAGGCAGGCAATTAGGCAGGAAGGCAGGCAATTAGGTAGGCAATTAGGCAGTCAAGCAATTAGGCAGGCAGTAAGTTAGTTAATTAGGTAGGCAATAAGGCAGATTTTTGACAGCAATTAGGCATATAATTAGCCAGGCAATTAGGCAGGCAATAAGGCAGGTAATTCGGCAGACAATAACGCAAGCAATTAGGCAGGCAATTAGGCAATTAATTAGGCAGGAAAGCAGGCAACTAGGTAGTTAATTACGCAGGCAATTAGGGAGATAATTAGGCAGGCAATTGGACAGGCAATTAGGCAAGAACTTAGGCAGGCAATTATGCAGGCAATTAAGCGGGAAATAAGGCAGGGAATTAGGCAGGCAAATAGGCAGTTAATTAGGCAGGCAAATAGGCAGATAATTAGGCAGGCAATTAAGCAGGCAAATAGGCAGGCAATAAGGCAGTTAATTAGTCAGGCAATCAGGCAGGCAATAAGGCAGGTAATTCGGCAGACAATAACGCAAGCAATTAGGCAGGCAATTAGGCAATTAATTAGGCAGGAAGGCAGGCAATTAGGTAGTTAATTACGCAGGCAATTAGGGAGATAATTAGGCAGGCAATTGGACAGGCAATTAGGCAAGAAATTAGGCAGGCAATTATGCAGGCAATTATGCAGGCTATAAGGCAGGCAATTAGGCAGTTAATAAAGCAGTTAATAAGGCAGGCTATTAGGCCGTTGATTAGGCAGGCAATAATGCAGGCAATTAGGCAGTAAATTAAGCAGGCAATTAGGCAGTTAATAAGGCAGGCAATTATAAAGTCAAATAGGCAGGCAATTAGGCAGGAAGGCAGGCAATAAGGTAGGCAATTAGGTAGGCAATTAGGCAGGCAAGCAATTAGGCAGGCAGTAAGGCAGTTAATTAGGCAGTTAATTAGGCAGGCATTTAGGCAGTTAATTAGGCAGGCAATTAGACAGTTAATTAGGCAAGCAATTAAGCAGGCAATTAGGCAGGCAATTAAGCAGGCAATTAGGCAGTTAATTAGCCAAGTAATTAAGCAGGCAAGCAATAAGGCAGGCAGATAATTAGGAGGCAATTAAGCAGTTAATTAGTCAGGCAAGTAATTTGGCAGGTAATTAGGCAGGCAATAAGGTCGGCAATTAAGCAGGCTATTAAGGAGGCAATTAGGCAGTAAATTAGGCAAGCAATTAGGCAGGCAGGCAATAAGGCATGCGATTAAGCAGTTAATTGGGTAAGCAGGCAATTTGGCATGTAATTAGGCAGGCGATTTGGCAGGCAATTATGCAGGCAATTAGGCAGGCAATTAGGCAGGCAATAAGGCAGGAAACTAAGCAGTTTATTAGGCAGGTAATTAGGCAGTTAATTAGGGAGGCAATTAGGCAGGCAATTAGGCAGGTAATTCGGCAGACAATTAGGCAAGCAATATTGTAGGGAATTAGGCAGTTAATTAGGCAGGAAGGCAGGCAATTAGGTAGGCAAAAGGTAGGCTATTTTTCAGGCAAGCATTTACGCAGGCAGTAAGGCAGTTAAATAGGCAGTTTATTAAGCAGGCAATTAGGCAGGTAATTAGGCAGACAATTAGGCAGGCAATTAGGCAGGCAATTAGGCAGGCAATTAGTGAGCAGACACTTAGGCAGGCAATTAGGCAGGCAATCAGGCAGGCAAATAGGCAGGTAGTTAGGCAGGTAATTAGGCAGGCAATTAGGCAGTTAATTAGGCAGGCAATTAGGCAGTTAATTAGGCAGGCAATTAGGCAAGCAATTAGGCAGGTAATTCGGCAGACAATTAGGCAAGCAATTAGGCAGGCAATAAGGCAGGCAATTAGGCAGATAATTAAGCAGGCAATTAGGCAGTTAATTAGGCAGTTAAATAGGCACGCAATTAGGCTGTTAATTAGGCAGGCAATTAGGCAGTTAATTTGGCAGGCAATTAGGCAGGCAATAAGGCAGGAAATAAGGCAGTTAATTAGGCAGGAAATTAGGCAGTTTATTAGGCAGGCAATTAAGCAGTTAATTAGGCAGGTAATTAGGTGTCAATTAGGCAGTTTATTAAGCAGTCAATAGAGCTGGTAATTAGTCAGGCAATAAGGTAGTTAATTAGGCAAGCAACTAGGCAGGCAATAATGCAGGTATTTAGGTAGTTAATTAGGCAGACAATTAGGCAGATAATTAGGCAGGCAATTGGACAGGCAATTAGGCAAGCAATTAGGCAGGCAATTAGGCAGGCAATTAGGCAGTTAATTAGACAAATAATTAGGCAGGCAATTACGCAGTTAATTAGGCAAGCAATTAAGTAGGCAATTAGGCAGGCAATTAGGCAGTTAATTAGGCCCCTAATTAGCTAGGCTATTAAGCAGGTAATTAGGCAGGCAAGCAATTAGGCAGGCAATTAAGCAATTCATTAGGCAAGCAGGCAATTTGGCAGGTAATTAGGAAGGCAATTAGGCAGGCTTTTAGACAGTTAATTAGGCAGTTAATTAGGCAGGCATGTAGGCAGGTAATTAGGCACGCAATTAGGTAGGTGATTAGGCAAGCAATTAGGCAGACAATTAGGCAGTCAATTAGGCAGGCATTTAAGCAGATAATAAGGCAGTTAATTAGGCAGGCAATTAAGCAGGCAATTAGGCAGGCAGGCAATTAGTCAGGCAGGCAATTAGGCAGGCAGGTAATTAGGCAGGCAATTAAGCAGTTAATTATGCAGGCAAGCAATTTGGCAGGTTATAAGGCAGGCAATAAGGCAAGCAATTAAGCAGGCAATTAGGCAGACAATTAGGCAGGCAATTAGGCAGTTGATTAGGAAGACAATTAGGCAAGCAATTAGGCAGCAATTAGGCAGGCAATTAGGCAGGCAATTAGGCAGGCTTTTAGGCAGGCATTTAGGCAAACAAATAGGCAGGCATACAATTAGGCAGGCTTTTGGCAGGCAATTAAGTTGGCAATTAGGCAGTTAATTAGGCGGGCAATAAGACAGGCAATTAGGCAGTTAATTAGGCAGGCATGCAATTACGCATGCAGGCAATTAGACAGGCAGGCAATTAGGCAGGCAAGCAATTAGGCAGGTAGGCAATTAGGCAGGCAATTAAGCAGGCAATTAGGCAGGCAATTAGGTAGGCAATTAAGCAGGCAATTAGGGAGGCAATTAGGCTATTAATAAGACAGGCAATTAGGCAGGCAATTAGGCAGGCAATAAGTCAGTTAATAAGGCAGGCAATTAGGCAGTTATTAGGCAGGAAATTAGGCAGGCAATTAGGCAGGCAATTAGGCAGGTAATTAGGCAGGCAATTAGGCAGGCAAATAGTGAGCAGACAATTAGGCAGGCAATTAGGCAGGCAATTAGGCAGGCAAATAGTGAGCAGACAATTAGGCAGGCAATAAGGCAGGCAATTAGGCAGTTAATTAGGCAGGCAATTAGGCAGGCAATGAGGCAGGCAATTAGTCAGTTAATTTGGCAGGCAATTAGGCAGTTAAATAGGCAGGCAATTAAGCAGGGAATAAAGCAGTTAATTAGGCAGGCAATAAGACAGATGATTTGGCAGGCAATTAGGCAGGCAATAAGGCAAATAATTAGGCAAGCAATTATGCAGATAATTAGGCAGGCAATTAGGCAGGCAATTAGGCAGTTAAATAAGCAGGCATTAGGGCAGGCAAATAGGAAGGCAATAAGACAGCCAATTAGGCAGGCAATTAGGCAGTTAATTACGCAGATATTTAGGCAGGAAAATAGGCTGGCAATTAGGCAGGCAATTTAGAAGGCAATAAGGCAGGCAATTAGGCAGGTAATTAAGCAGGCAATTAGGCAGGCAAATAGTGAGCAGACAATTAGGCAGGCAATTAGGCAGGTAAATAATGAGCAGACAATTAGGCAGGCAATTAGGCAGTTTATTAGGCAGGCAATTAGGCAGGCAATGAGGCAGGCAATTAGGCAGATAGTTAGGCAGTTAATTAGGCAGGCAATTAAGCAGCGAATTAAGCAGTTAATAATGCAGGCAATAAGACAGATGATTAGGCAGGCAATTAGGCAGGCAATAAGGCAGTTAATTAAGCAAGCAATTTCGCAGCTAATTAGGCAGTCAATTATGCAGGCATTTAAGCAGGCAATTAGGCAGTTAATTAGGCAAACAATTTGGCAAGCAATTAGGCGGGAAGTTACTTAGGCAGGCAATTAGGAAGGCTATAAGACAGTTAATTAGGCAGTTTATTAGGCCTTGCAATTAGGCAGTTAATTAAACAGGCAATTATGCAAACAATTAGGCAGGCAATTAGGCAGGCAATTAGGCAGGCAGGCATTTAGGCAGGTAGGCAATTAGGCAGGTAATTAGGCAGGCAATTAGGCAGGCAATTAGGAAGGCAGGCATTTAGGCAGGCAAGCAATTAGGCAGGCAATTAGGCCGTTAATTAGGCCCCTAATTATGCAGGCTATTAAGCAGGTAATTAGAAAGGCAGGCAATTAGGCAGGGAATTAAGCAGTAAATTAGGCAAACAGGAAATTTTGCAGGTATTTAGGCATTCAATTAGGCAGGCAATTAGGCAGGCAATTAGGCAGTTAATTAGGCAGGCAATTAGGCATTTAATTAGGCAGGCAAGTAGGCAGGTAATTAGGCAGGCAATTAGGCAGTAAATTATGCAGGCATTTAAGCAGGCAATTAGGCAGTTAATTAGGCAGACAATTAGGCAGGCAATTAGGCAGGCAATTAGGCAGTAAATTCGGCAGGCAATAAAGCACTAAAATAGGCAGGAAATTAGGCAGGCAGGCATTTAGGCTGGCAGGCAACTAGGCAGGCAGTAAGGCAGTTAATTTGGCAGTTAATTAGGAAGGCAATTTGGCAGGCAATTAAAGAGGCAATTAGGCAGTTAATTAGGCAAGCAATCAGAAAAGCAAGTAGGCAGGAAGTTACTTAGGCAGGCAGGCAATTAGGAAGGCTATAATGCAGTTAATTAGGCAGTTTATTAGGCCTTGCAATTAGGCAGTTAATTAAACAGGCAATTAGGCAAACAATTAGGCAGGCAGGCAATTAGGCAGGTAGTCAATTAGGCAGGAACTATGCAGTTAAGTGCAGGCAATTAGGCAGGCAATCAGGCAGGCAAATAGGAAGGCAGTTAGGCAGGTAATTAGGCAGGCAATTAGGCAGTTAATTAGGCAGGCAATTAGGCAGTTAATAAGGCAGGCAATTGAGCAAGAAATTAGGCAGGCAATTATGCAGGCATTTAGGCAGGCAGGCAATTAGGCAGTCAGTATGGCAGAGAATTAGGCAGGCAATTAGGCTGGCAATTAGACAAGCAATTAAGCAAGCAATTAGGCAGTTAATTAGGCAGGCAATTAGTCAGGCAAATAGTCAGGCAATTAGGCAGTTAATTAGGCAGGCAATTAGGCAGTTAATTAGGCAGGCAATGGGGCAGTTAATTAAGCAGGCAATTAGGCAGGCAATTAGGCAGTCAATTAGGTAGGCAATTAGGCAGTCAATTAGGTAGGCAATTAAGCAGGCAATTAGGCAAGCAATTAGGCAGTTAATTAGGCAGGCAATTAGTCAGGCAAATAGTCAGGCAATTAGGCAGTTAATTAGGCAGGCAATTAGGCAGTTAATTAGGCAGGCAATGGGGCAGTTAATTAAGCAGGCAATTAGGCAGGCAATTAGGCTGGCAATTAGACAAGCAATTAAGCAAGCAATTAGGCAGTTAATTAGGCAGGCAATTAGTCAGGCAAATAGTCAGGCAATTAGGTAGCAATTAGGCTGGCAATTAGGAAGTAAATTAGGCAGGTAATTAGGCAGGCATGCAATAAGGCCTGCAGGCAATTAGGCAGGCAGGCAATTAGGCAGGTAGGCAATTAAGCAGGTAGGCAATTAGGCAGGCAATTAATCAGGCAATTAAGCAGGCAATTAGGAAGCTAGGCAATTAGGCAGTCAATTAGGTAGGCAATTAGGCAGTCAATTAGGTAGGCAATTAAGCAGGCAATTAGGCAGGCAATAAGGCTATTAATTAGACAGGAATTAGGCAGGCAATTAGGCAAACAATTAGTCAGTTAATAAGACAGGCAATTAGGCAGTTAATTAAGCAGGCAATTAATCAGATAACAAGGCAGGCAATTATGCAATTAATTAGGCAGGCAATTAGGCAGGCAATTAAGCAGGCAATTAGGCAGGCAATTAGGCAGGTAATTAGACAGGCAATTAGGCAGGCAAATAGTGAGCAGACAATTAGGCAGGCAATTAGGCAGGCAATTAGGCAGGCAAATAGTGAGCAGACAATTAGGCAGGCAATAAGGCAGGCAATTAGTCAGTTAATTAGGCAAGCAATTAGGCAGTTAAATAGGCAGGCAATTAAGCAGGGAATTACGCAGTTAATTAGGCAGGCAATAAGACAGATGATAAGGCAGGCAATAAGGCAGTTAATTAGGCAAGCAATTATGCAGCTAATTAGGCAGGCAATTAGGCAGTTAAATAAGCAGGCAATAAGGCAGGCAAATAGGCAGGCAATAAGACAGCCAATTAGGCAGGCAATTAGGCATTTAATTAGGCAGATAATTAGGCAGGTAATTAGACTGGCAATTAGGCAGGCAATTTGTCAGGCAGACAATTATGCAGACAAAAAGGCAGGCAATAAGCAGGTAATTAGGCAGGCAATTAGGCAGGCAATTAGGCTATTAATTAGGCAGGCAATGAGGCAGGCAATTAGTCAGTTAATTAGGCAGGCAATTAGGCAGTTAATAAGGCAGGCAATTATGAAGTCAATTAGGCAGGCAAGCAATTAGGCAGGCAATCAGGCAGTTAATTAAGCAGGCAATTAATCAGATAATTAGGCAGGCAATTAGCAGGCAATTAAGCAGGCAATTAGGCAGGCAATTAGGCAAGTAATTAGGCAGGCAATTAGGCAGGCAAATAGTGAGCAGACAATTAGGCAGGCAATAAGGCAGGCAATTAGTCAGTTAATTAGGCAGTTAAATAGGCAGGCAATTAAGCAGGGAATTACGCAGTTAATTAGGCAGGCAATACGACAGATGATTAGGCAGGCAATTAGGCAGGCAATAAGGCAGTTAATTAGGCAAGCAATTATAGAGCTAATTAGGCAGCCAATTAGGCAGTTAATTAAGCAGGCAATAAGGCAGGCAAATAGGCAGGCAATAAGACAGCCATTTAGGCAGGCAATTAGGCATTTAATTAGGCAGATAATTAGGCAGTTAATTAGACTGGCAATTAGGCAGTTAATTAGACTGGCAATTAGGCAGGCAATATGTCAGGCAGACAATTAGGCAGACAAAAATGCAGGCAATAAGCAGGTAATTAGGCAGGCAATTAGGCAGGCATTAGGAAGTTAATTAGGCAGGCAATTAGGCAGGCAATTAGGCAGGCAATGAGGCAGGCAATTAGTCAGTTAATTAGGCAGGCAATTAGACAGTTAATAAGGCAGGCAATTATGAAGTCAATTAGGCAGGCAAGCAATTAGGCATGCATTTAAGCAGTTAATTGGGTAAGCAGGCAATTTGGCACGTAATTAGGCAGGCAATTAGGCAGGCAATTAGGCAGGCAATTAAGCAGGCAATTAGGCTGGCAATAAGGCAGGCATTAAGCAGTTAATTAGGCAGGTAATTAGGCAGTTAATAAGGCAGGCAATAATGAAGTCAATTAGGCAGGCAATTAGGCAGGAAGGCAGGCAAATAGGTACGCAATTAGGAAGGCAAGCAATTAGATAGGCAGTAAGGCAGTTAATTATGCATGCAATTAGGCAAAGAATTATGCAGGCAATTAGGCAGTTAATTAGGAAGGCAATTAGGCAGGCAATTACGCAGGCAATAAGGCAGGCAATTAGGCAGGAAGGCAGGCAATTAGGTAGGCAATTAGGTAGGCAATTAGTCAGGCAAGCAATTAGGCAGGCAGTAATGCAGTTAATTAGGTAAGCAATTAGGCAAATAATTAGGCAGGCAATTAGGCAGTTAATTAGGCAAGCAATTATGCATCTAATTAGGCAGGCAATTAGGCAGGCAATTAGGCAGTTAATTAAGCAGGCAATAAGGCAGGCAAATAGGCAGGCAATAAGACAGCCAATTAGGCAGGCAATTAGGCATTTAATTAGTGCAGATAATTAGGCAGGAAATTAGACTGGCAATTAGGCAGGCAATTTGTCAGGCAGACAATTAGGCAGACAATAAGGCAGGTAATTAGGCAGGTAATTAGGCAGTCAATTAGGCAGGCAATTAGGCAGGCTATTTGGCAGGTATTAATCAGTTTATTAGGCAGGCAAATAGGCAGTAAATTAGGCAGGCAATTAGGCAGTTAATTAAGCAGGCAATTTTTTCAGTTAATTAGGGAAGCAATTAGGCAGGCATGCAATTAGGAATGCAATTAGCAGTTTATTAGGTATGCAGGCATATTTGGCAGGCAATTAGGCTGGTAATAGGCAGTTAATTGAGCAGGCAATTATGCAGGCAATAAGGCAATATATTATGCAGTTAATAAGGCAGGCAGGCAATTTGGCAGGTAATTAGGCAGGCAATTAGGCAGGCTATAAGGCAGGCAATTAGGCAGTTAATAAAGCAGTTAATAAGGCAGGCAATTAGGCAGTTAATGATGCAGGCAATAAGGCAGGCAATTAGGCAGTTAATTAAGCAGGCAATTAGGCAGTTAATAAGGCAGGCAATTATGAAGTCAAATAGGCAGGCAATTAGGCAGGAAGGCAGGCAATAAGGTGGGCAATTAGGTAGGCAATTAGGCAGGCAAGCAATTAGGCAGGCAGTAAGGCAGGCAATTAGGCAGTTAATTAGGCAGGCAATTAGGCAGTTAATTAGGCAGTCAATTAGGCAGGTAATTAGACAGTTAATTAGGCAAGTAATTAAGCAGGCAATTAGGCAGGAAAATAG
Organism: Bacillus rossius redtenbacheri; assembly: GCF_032445375.1. Lineage (NCBI taxonomy): Eukaryota > Metazoa > Arthropoda > Insecta > Phasmatodea > Bacillidae > Bacillus > Bacillus rossius. Next base: position 30,571 of record NW_026962475.1, on the reverse strand, counting down.
GCAGTCAATTAAGCAGGCATTTAGGCATTTAATTAGCCAAGCAATTAGGCAGGCAAGCAATAAGGCAGGCAGGTAATTAGGCAGGCAATTAAGCAGTTAATTAGGCAGGCAAGCAATTTGGCAGGTAATTTGGCAGGCAATAAGGTCGGCAATTAAGCAGGCTATTAAGGAGGCAATTAGGCAGTTAATTAGGAAAGCAATTAGGCAGGCAGGCAATTAGGCAGGCAATTAGGCAGGCAATTAGGCAGGCAATAAGGCAGGCAATTAAGCATTTATTTAGGCAGGTAATTAGGCAGTTAATAAGGCTGGCAATTATGAAGACAATTAGGCAGGCAATTAGGCAGGAAGGCAGGCAAATAGGTAGGCAATTAGGCAGGCAAGCAATTAGGCAGGCAGTAAGGCAGTTAATTAGGCAGTCAATTAGGCAGATAATTAGGCAGGCAATTAGTCAGCTAATTAGGCAGGCAATTAGGCAGGCAAATAGGCAGGCAATAAGGCAGTTTATTGGGCAAGCAATTAGGCAGGCAATTATGCAAGCAATAAGGCAGTTAATTGGGCAAGCAATTAGGCAGGCAATAAGGCAGGCAAGCAATTAAGCAGGCAAGCAATTAGGCAGTTAATTAGACAGGCAATTAGGCAGATAATTAGGCAGGCAATTAGACAAATAATTAGGCAGGCAATTAAGCAGGCAAATAGGCAGGCTATAAGGCAATTAATTGGCAGGCAATTAGGCAGGCAATTAAGCAGGCAATTAGGCAGGCTATAAGGCAGTTAATTAGACAGGCAATAAGGCAGGCAATTAGTCAGGCAATTAAGCAGTAAATAAGGCAGGCAATTTGGCAGGTAATTAGGCAGGCAATTAGGAAGGCTATAAGGCAGCCAAACAGGCAGTTAATAAAGCAGTTCATAAGGCAGGCAATAGGATATGTATTAGGCAGGCAATTAGGCAGGAAATTAGGCAGTTAATTAGAAGGCATTAGGTAGTTAATAAGGCAGGCAATTAGGCAGTTAATAAGGCAGGCAATTATGAAGTCAATTAGGCAGGCAAGCAGTTAGGCAGGCAATTAGGCAGTTAATTAGGCAGGCAATTAATCAGATAATTAGGCAGGCAATTATGCAATTAATTAGGCAGGCAATTAAGCAGGCAATTAGGCAGGCAATTAGGCAATTAATAAGCCTGGCAAATAAGCAGGCAATTAGGCAGACAATTAGGCATTTAATTAGGCAGGCAATTAGTCTGGCAATTAGACAAGCAAATAAGCAAGCAATTAGGCAGTTAATTAAGTAGGCAATTAGGAAGGCAATTAGGCAGTTAATTACGCAGGCAATTATGCAGGCAATTCGGCAGGCAATAAAGAAGAGAATTAGGCAGGCAATTAGGCTGGCAATTAGACAAGCAAATAAGCAAGCAATTAGGCAGTTAATTAGGCAGGCAATTAGGCAAGCAAATAGGCAGGCAATTAAGCAGGCAATTAGGCAGGCAATTAAGCAGTTAATTAAACAGGCAATTAGGCAGTTAATAAGGCAGGCAATTAGGAAGGCAATTAAGCAGGCTTTTAGGCAGGCAGGCAGGCAATAAGGCAAGCAATAAGGCAGGGAATTAGGCAGGCAATTAGGCAGGCAATTTGGCTGGCAATTAGGCCATTTTTTAGGCAGCTTAATAGTCAGTTAAATAGGCAGGCAATTAGGCAGCCAATTAGGCAGTTAATTAAGCAGGCAATTAGGCAGTTAATTAGGGAAGCAATTAGGCAGGCAGGCAATTAGGAATGCAATTAAGCAGTTTATTAGGTAGGCAGGCAATTCGGCAGGTAAGTAGGCAGACAATTAGGCAAGCAATTAGCAGGCAAAAAGGCAGGCAATTAGGCAGATAATTAGGCAGGCAATTAGGCAGTTAATTAGGCAGGCAATTAGGCAGTTAATTAGGCAGGCAATTAGGCAGTTAATTAGGCAGGCAATAGGCAGGAAATTAGGCAAGCAATTGGGCAGGCAATTAGGCAGGCAATTAGGCAGATAATTAGGCAGGCAATTAGGCAGTAAATTAGGCAGGCAATTAGGCAGTTAATTAGGGAAGCAATTAGGCAGGCAGGCAATTAGGAATGCAATTAAGCAGTTTATAAGGTAGGCAGGCAATTCGGCAGGTAATTAGGCAGACAATTAGGCAAGCAATTGGGCAGGCAATAAGGCAGGCAATTAGTCAGATAATTAGGCAAGCAATTAGGCAAACAATTAAGCAGATAATTAGGCAGGCAATTAGGCATTTATTAGGCAGGAAATTAGACAGTTAATTAGGCAAGCAATTAAGCAGGCAATTAGGCAGGCAATTAGGCAGTTAATTAGCCAAGCAATTAGGCAGGCAAGCAATAAGGCAGACAAGTAATTAGGCAGGCAATTAAGCAGTTAATAAGGCAGGCAAGCAATTTGGCAGGTAATTAGGCAGGCAATAAGGCAGTTAATTAGGCAGGCAATTAGGCAGGCAATTAGACAGTTAATTAGTCAAGCAATTAAGCAGGCAATTAGGCAGGCAATTAGTAAGGCAATTAAGCAGGCAATTAGGCAGTTAATTAGCCAAGCAATTAGGCAGGCAAGCAATAAGGCAGGCAAGTAATTAGGCAGGCAATTAAGCAGTTAATTAGGCAGGCAATTAGGCAGGCAATTAGGCAGGCAATTAGGCAGTTAATTAGCCATTCAATTAGGCACTCAAATAGGCAAAAAATAGGCAGGCATGCAGTTAGGCTGGCAGGCAATTAGGCAGGCAGTAAGGCAGTTAATTATGCAGTTAATTAGGCAGGCAATTAGGCAGTTAATTAGGCAGGCAATTAAGCAGGCAATTGGGCAGGAAATAAAACAGTTGATTAGGCAGGCATTTAGGCAGTTAATTAGGCAGGCAATTAGGCAGGCAAGCAATTAGGCAGGCAATTAGGCAGTTAATTAGGCAGGCAATTAGGCAGTTAATTAGGCAGGCTATTAGGCAGGCAAGCAATTAGGAAGGCAATTAAGCATGTAATTAGAAAGGCAATTAGGCAGTTAATTAGGCCCCTAATTAGGCAGGCTATTAAGCATGTAATTAGGCAGGCAGGCAATTAGGCAGGCAATTAAGCAATTTATTAGGCAAGCAGGCAATTTGGCAGGTAATTAGGCAGGCAATTAGGCAAACTATTAGGTAGTTAATTAGGCAGGTAATTAGGCAGGCAATTAGGCAGTTAATTAGGAGGGCAAGTAGGCAGGTAATTAGGCACGCAATTAGGTAGGCTATTAAGCAGGTAATTAGGCATTCTATTAAGCTGGTAATTATGCAGGCAAGCAATTAGGCAGGCAATAAAGCAGTAAATTAGGCAAGCAGGCAATTTGGCAGGCAATTTGGCAGGCAATTAGGCAGGCAATTAGGCAGGCAATTAGGCAGTTAATTAGGCAGGCAATTAGGCAGTTAATTAGGCAGGCAAGTAGCCAGGTAATTAGGCACGCAATTAGGTAATTAATTAGGCAAGCAATTAGGCAGACAATTAGGCAGTTAATTAGGCAGGCAATAGAGCAGGCAATTAGGCAGGCAATAAGGTAGTTAATTAGGCAAGCAACTAGGCAGGCAATAATGCAGGTATTTAGGTAGTTAATTAGGCAGGCAATTAGGCAGATAATTAGGCAGGCAATTAAACAGGCAATTAGGCAAGCAATTAGGCAGGCAATTAGGCAGATAATCAGGCAGGCAATTAGGCAGTTAATTAGACAAATAATTAGGCAGGCAATTAGGCAGTTAATTAGGCAAGCAATTAAGTAGGAAATCAGGCAGACAATTAGGCTGTTAATTAGGCAAGCAATTATGCAGTTAATTAGGCAGGCAAGTAAGCAGGTAATTAGGCACGCAAGTAGGTAGTTAATTAGGCAGGCAATTAGGCAGATAATTAGGCAGGCAATTAAACAGGCAATTAGGCAAGCAATTAGGCAGGCAATTAGGCAGATAATCAGGCAGGCAATTAGGCAGTTAATTAGACAAATAATTAGGCAGGCAATTAGGCAGACAATTAGGCAGGCAATTAGGCAGTTGATTAGGCAGGCAATCAGGCAAGCAATTAGGCAGCAATTAGGACAGCAATTAAACAGTTAATTAGGCAGGCAATTAGGCAGGCTTTTAGGCAGGCATTTAGGCAAACAAATAGGCAGGCATACAAATAGGCAGGCAATTAGGCAGGCAATTAGGCAGGTAATAAGGCAGGCAATTAGGCAGACAAATAGTGAGCAGACAATTAAGCAGGCAATTAGGCAGGCAATTAGGCAGGCAAATAGTGAGCAGACAATTAGGCAGGCAATAAGGCAGGCATTTAGGCAGTTAATTAGGCAGGCAATTAGGCAGGAAATGAGGCGTGCAATTAGTCAGTTAATTAGGCAGGCAATTAGGCAGTTAAATAGGCAGGCAATTAAGCAGGGAATTAAGAAGTTAATTAGGCAGGCAATAAAACAGATGATTAGGCAGGCAATTAGGCAGGCAATAAGGCAGTTAATTAGGCAAGCAATTATGCAGCTAATTAGGCAGGCAATTAGGCAGGCAATTAGACAGTTAATTCAGCAGGCAATAAGGCAGGCAAATAGGCAGGCAATAAGACAGCCAATTAGGCAGGCAATTAGGCATTTAATTAGGCAGACAATTAGGCAGGCTATAAGGCAGGCAATTAGGCAGTTTATTAGGCAGGCAATTAGGCAGGCAATGAGGCAGGCAATTAGACAGTTAATTAGGCAGGCAATAAGCAGTTAATTAGGCAGGCAATTAAGCAGGGAATTAAACTGTAAATTATGCAGGCAATAAGACAGGTGATTAGGCAGGCAATTAGGCAGGCAATTAGGCAGACAAATAGTGAGCAGGCAATTAGGCTGGCAATTAGGCAGTTAATTAGGCAGGCAATTAGGCAGGCAATGAGGCAGGCAATTAGACAGTTAATTAGGCAGGCAATAAGCAGTTAATTAAGCAGGCAATTAAGCAGGGAATTAATCAGTTAATTATGCAGGCAATAAGACAGATAATTAAGCAGGCAATTAGGCAGGCAATTAGGCAGTTAATTAAGCAGGCAATTAGGCAGTTAATTAGGGAAGCAATTAGGCAGGCAGGCAATTAGAAATGCAATTAAGAAGTTTATTAGGTAGGCAGGCAATTTGGCAGGTAATTAGGCAGACAATTAGGCAAGCAATTAGTCAGGCAATTTGGCAGTTAATTAGGCAGGCAATTAAGCAGGTAATTAGGCAGGCAGGCAATGCAGGCAGGCAATTAGGCAGGCAATAAGGCAGAGAATTAGGCAGGCAATTAGCCTGGCAATTAGACAATCAAATAAGCAAACAATTAGGCAGTTAGTTAGGCAGGCAATTAGGCAGGCAAATAGTTAGGTAATTAAGCAGGTAATTAGGCAGTTAATTAAGCAGGCAATTAGGCAGTTAATAAGCAGGCAATTTGAAAGGCAATTAAGCAGGCATTTAGGCAGGCAGGCAATAAGGCAGGCAATTAGGCAGGAAATTAGGCAGGCAGGCAATTAGGCTGGCAGGCCATAAGGCAGGCAGGCAATTAGGCAGGCAGGTAATAAGTCAGGCAATTAAGCAGTTAATTAGGCAGGCAAGCAATTTGGCAGGTAATTAGGCAGACAGAAAGGCAAGCAATTAAGCAGGCAATTAGGCAGGCAGTTAGGCAGTTAATTAGGCAGGCAATTAGGCAGGCAATTACGCAGGCAATAAGGCAGGCAAGCAATAAGGCAGGCAGTAAGGCAGTTAATTAGGTAGGCAATTAGGCAGATAATTAGGCAGGCAATTAGGCAGTTAATTAGGCAAGCAATTATGCAGTTAATTAGGCAGGCAAGTAAGCAGGTAATTAGGCACGCAAGTAGGTAGTTAATTAGGCAAACAATTAGGCAGACAATTAGACAGTCAATTAGGCAGGGATTTATGCAGGCAATTAGGCAGTTAATTAGGCAGGCAATTAGGCAGGCAATTAGGCAGGCAATTATGCAGGCAATTAGGCAGGTAATTCGGCAGACAATTAGGCAAGCAATTGGTCAGGCAATAAGGCAGGCAATTAGGCAGATATTTAGCCTGGCAATTAGGCAGTTAATTAGACATTTAAATAGGCAGGCAATTAGGCTGTAAATAAGGCAGGCAATTAGGCAGGCAATTAGGCAGTTAATTAGGCAGGCAATTAGGCAGGCAATAAGGCAGGAAATTAGGCAGTTAATTAGACAGGAAATAAGGCAGTTAATTAGGCAGGCAATTAGGCAATTATTTAAGCAGGCAATTAGGCAGGCAATTAAGCAGGCAATTAGTAAGGCTATAAGGAAGTTAATTAGTCAGGCAATTAGGCAGGCAATTAGGCTGGTAATAGGCAGTTATTTGAGCAGGCAATTATGCAGGCATTAAGGCAATATATTAAGCAGTTAATTAGGCAGGCAATTTGGCAGGTAATTAGGCAGGCAATTAGGCAGGCTATAAGGCAGGCAATTAGGCAGTTTTGAAAGCAGTTAATAAGGCAGGCAATTGGGCAGTTATTTAGGCAGGCAATTAGGTAGTTAATAAGGAAGGCTATTATGAAGTCAAATAGGCAGGCAAGCAATTAGGCAGGCAGGCAATTAGGCATGCATTTAAGCAGTTAATTGGGTAAGCAGGCAATTTGGCACGTAATTAGGCAGGCAATAAGGCAGGCAATTAGGCAGGCAATTAAGCAGGCAATTAGGCTGGCAATAAGGCAGGCATTAAGCAGTTAATTAGGCAGGTAATTAGGCAGTTAATAAGGCAGGCAATAATGAAGTCAATTAGGCAGGCAATTAGGCAGGAAGGCAGGCAATTAGGTAGGCAATAAGGTAGGCAATTAGGCAGGCAAGCAATTAGATAGGCAGTAAGGCAGTTAATTAGGTAGGCAATTAGGCAGATAATTAGGCAGGCAATTAGGCAGTTAATTAGGCAGGCAATTAGGCAGGCAATTACGCAGGCAATAAGGCAGGCAATTAGGCAGGAAGGCAGGCAATTAGGTAGGCAATTAGGTAGGCAATTAGGCAGGCAAGCAATAAGGCAGGCAGTAAGGCAGTTAATTAGGTAGGCAATTAGGCAGATAATTAGGCAGGCAATTAGGCAGTTAATTAGGCAAGCAATTATGGAGCTAATTAGGCAGGCAAATAGGCAGGCAATTAGGCAGTTAATTAAGCAGGCAATAAGGCAGGCAAATAGGCAGGCAATAAGACAGCCAATTAGGCAGGCAATTAGGCATTTAATTAGGCAGATAATTAGGCAGGAAATTAAACTGGCAATTAGGCAGGCAATTTGTCAGGCAGACAATTAGGCAGACAATAAGGCAGGTATATAGGCAGGATATTAGGCAGGCAATTAGGCAGGCTATTTGGCAGGCATTTAGGCAGTTTATTAGGCAGGCAAATAGGCAGTTAATTAGGCAGGCAATTAGGCAGGCAATTAGGCAGTTAATTAAGCAGGCAATTAGTCAGTTAATTAGGGAAGCAATTAGGCAGGCAGGTAATTAAGAATGCAATTAGCAGTTTATTAAGTAGGCAGGCAATTTGGCAGGCAATTATGCAGGCAATAAGGCAATATATTAAGCAGTTAATTAGGCAGGCAGGCAATTTGGCAGGTAATTAGGCAGGCAATTAGGCAGACTATAAGGCAGGCAATTAGGCAGTTAATAAAGCAGTTAATAAGGCAGGCGATTAGGCAGTTAATGAAGCAGGCCATAAGGCAGGCAATTAGGCAGTTAATTAAGCAGGCAATTAGGCAGTTAATAAGGCAGGAAATTATGAAGTCAAATAGGCAGGCAATTAGGCAGGAAGGCAGGCAATTAGGTAGGCAATTAGGTAGTCAATTAGGCAGGCAAGCAATTAGGCAGGCAGTAAGGCAGGCAATTAGGCAGTTAATTAGGCAGGCAATTAAGCAGTTAATTAGGCAGGCAATTAGACAGTTAATTAGGCAAGCAATTAAGCAGGAAATTAGGCAGGCAAATAGGCAGTCAATTAAGCAGGCATTTAGGCATTTAATTAGCCAAGCAATTAGGCAGGCAAGAAATAAGGCAGGCAGGTAATTAGGCAGGCAATTAAGTAGTTAATTAGGCAGGCAAGCAATTTGGCAGGTAATTAAGCAGGCAATAAGGTCGGCAATTAAGCAGGCTATTAAGGAGGCAATTAGGCAGTTAATTAGGAAAGCAATTAGGCAGGCAGGCAATTAGGCATGCATTTAAGCAGTTAATTGGGTAAGCAGGCAATTTGGTACGTAATTAGGCAGGCAATTTTGCAGGCAATTAGGCAGGCAATTAGGCAGGCAATAAGGCAGGCAATAAGGCAGGCAATTAAGCATTTATTTAGGCAGGTAATTAGGCAGTTAATAAGGCAGGCAATTATGAAGTCAATTAGGCAGGCAATTAGGCAGGAAGGCAGGCAAATAGGTAGGCATTTAGGCAGGCAAGCAATTAGGCAGGCAGTAAGGCAGTTAATTAGGTAGGCAATTAGGCAGATTATTAGACAGGCAATTAGGCAGTTAATTAGCCAGGAAATTAGGCAGGCAATAAGGCAGGTAATTCGGCAGACAATTAGGCAAGCAATTAGGCAGGCAATTAGGCAGTTAATTAGGCAGGAAGGCAGGCAATTAGGTAGGCAATTAGGCAGGCAAGCATTAAGGCAGGCAATTAGGCAGGCTATTAGGTAGTTAATTAGGCAGGCAATTAGGGAGATAATTAGGCAGGCAATTGGACAGGCAATTAGGAAAGCAATTAGGCAGGCAATTAGGCAGATAATTAGGCAGGCAATTAGGCAGTTAATTAGGTAGGCAATCAGGCAGGCAATTAGGCAGGCATTTAGGCAGTTAATTAGGCAGGCAATTAGGCATGCAAGCAATTAGGCAGGCAATTAGGCAGTTAATTAAGCAGGCAATTAGGCAGTTAATTAAGCCCCTAATTAGGCAGGCAATTAAGCAGTAAATTAGGCAAGCAGGCAATTTGGCAGGTAATTTGGCAGGCAATTAGGCAGGCAATTAAGAAGTTAATTAGGCAGGCAATTAGGCAGTTAATTAGGCAGGCAATTAGGCAGATAATTAGGCAGGCAAATTTGACAGGCAATTAGGAAAGCAATTAGGCAGGCAATTAGGCAGATAATTAGGCAGGCAATTAAGCAGGCAATTAGGCAGGAAATTAGGCAGTTGATTAGGCAGGCATTTAGGCAAATAATTAGGCAGGCAATTAGGCAGGCAAGCAATTAGGCAGGCAATTAGGCAGTTAATTAGGCAGGCAATTAGGCAGTTAATTAAGCCCCTAATTAGGCAGGCTATTAAGCAGGTAATTAGGCATGCTATTAAGCAGGTAATTAGGCAGGCAGGCAATTAGGCAGGCAATTAAGCAGTAAATTAGGCAAGAAGGCAATTTGGCAGATAATTTGGCAGGCAATTAGGCAGGCAAATTAGGAAGTTAATTAGGCACGCAAATAGGTAGTTAATTAGGCAAGCAATTAGGCAGACAATTAGGCAGTCAATTAGGCAGGCATTTAAGCCAGCAATTAGGCAGTTTATTAGGCAGGCAATTAGGCAGTTAATTAGGCAGGCAGTAGAGCAGGCAATAAGGCAGGCAATATGGTAGTTATTTAGGCAAGCAACTAGGCAGGCAATAATGCAGGTATTTAGTTAGTTAATTCGGCAGGCAATTAGGCAGATAATTAGGCAGGCAATTGGACAGGCAATTAGGCAAGCAATTAGGCAGGCAATTAGGCAGATAATTAGGCAGGCAATTAGGCAGTTAATTAGACAAATAATAAGGCAGGCAATTAGGCAGTTAATTAGACAAATAATAAGGCAGGCAATTAGGCAGTTAATTAGGCAGGCAATTAAGTAGACAATCAGGCAGACAATTAGGCAGTTAATTAGGCAGGCAATTAGGCAGATAATTAGGCAGGCAATTAATCAAGCAAGCAATTAGGAAGGCAATTAGGCAGGTAATTAGAAAGGCAATTAGGCAGTTAATTAGGCCCCTAATTAGGCAGGCTATTAAGCAGGTAATTAGGCAGGCAGGCAATTAGGCAGGCAATAAAGCAATTCATTAGGCAAGCAGGCAATTTGGCAGGTAATTAGGCAGGCAATTAGGCAAACTATTAGGCAGTTAATTAGGCAGACAATTAGACAGTTAATTAGGCAGGCAAGTTGGCAGGTAATTAGGCACGCAATTAGGTAGGTGATTAGGCAAACAATTAGTCAGACATTTAGGCAGTCAATTAGGCAGGCATTTAAGCAGGCAATTAGGCAGTTAATTAGGCAGGCAATTAGGCAGGCAATTAGGCAGTAAATTAGGCAGGCAAGTAGGCAGGAAATTAGGTAGGCAATTAGGCAGTTAATTAGGCGGGCAATTAGGCAGGCAATTAGGCAGTTAATTAGGCAGGTAATTATTCAGGCATGCAATTAGGCATGCTGGCAATTAGGCAGGCAGGCAATTAGGCAGGCAGGCAATTAAGCAGGCAGGCAATTAGGCAGGCAATTAAGCAGGTAATTAGGCAGGCAAGCAATTTGGCAGGTAATTAGGCAGGCAATAAAGCAAGCAATTAAGCAGGCAATTAGGCAGGCAATTAGGCAGGCAATTAGGCAGTTGATTAAGCAGGCAATCAGGCAAGCAATTAGGCAGTTAATTAGGCTGGCAATTAGGCAGGCTTTTAGGCAGGCATTTAGGCATACAAATAAGCAGGCATACAAATATGCAGGCAATTAGGCAGGCAATTAGGTAGGCAATTAGGCAGTTAATTAGGCGGGCAATTAGGCAGGCAATTAGGCAGTTATAAGGCAGGCAATTAGGCAGTTAGCTAGGCAGGCAATTGGGCAGGCAATTAGGCAGGCAATTAGTCAGTTATAAGGCAGGCAATTAGGCAGTTAGCTAGGCAGGCAATCAGGCAGGCAATTAGGCAGGCAATTAGGCAGGTAATAAGGCAGGCAATTAGGCAGGCAAATAGTAAGCAGACAATTAGGCAGGCAATAAGGCAGGCAATTAGGCAGTTAATTAGGCAGGCCATTAGGCAGGCAATGAGGCAGGCAATTAGTCAGTTAATTCGGCAGGCATTTAGGCAGTTAAATAGGCAGGCAATTAAGCAGGGGATTAAGAAGTTAATAAGGCAGGCAATAAAACAGATGATTAGGCAGGCAATTAGGCAGGCAATAAGGCAGTTAATTAGGCAAGCAATTATGCAGCTAATTGGGCAGGCAATTAGACAGTTAATTAAGCAGGCAATATGGCAGGCAAATAAGCAGGCAATACGACAGCCAATTATGCAAGCAATTAGGCATTTAATTAGGCAGATAAATAGGCAGAAAATTAGGCTGGTAATTAGGCAGGATATTTGTCAGGCAGACAATTAGGCAGGCAATTAGGCAGGCAATTTGGCATTTAATTAGGCAGATAAATAGGCAGAAAATTAGGCTGGCAATTAGGCAGGATATTTGTCAGGCAGACAAATAGGCAGGCAATTAGGCAGGCAATTAGGCAGGCAATTAGGCAGGCAATTAGGCAGGCAATTAGGCAGTTAATTAGGCAGGCAATTAGGCAGACAATTAGGCAGGCAATTAAGCAGGCAAGCAATTAGGAAGGCAATTAGGCAGGTAATTAGAAAGGCAATTAGGCAGTTAATTAGGCCCCTAATTAGGCAGGCTATTAAGCAGGTAATAAGGCAGGCAGGCAATTAGGCAGGCAATAAAGCAATTCATTAGGCAAGCAGGCAATTTGGCAGGTAATTAGGCAGGCAATTAGGCAAACTATTAGGCAGTTAATTAGGCAGGCAATTAGGCAGTTATTTAGGCAGGCAAGTTGGCAGGTAATTAGGCACGCAATTAGGTAGGTGATTAGGCAAACAATTAGTCAGACAATTAGGCAGTCAATTAGGCAGGCATTTAAGCAGGCAATTAGGCAGTTAATTAGGCAGGCAATTAGGCAGGCAATTAGGCAGTAAATTAGGCAGGCAAGTAGGCAGGAAATTAGGCAGACAGGCAATTAGGCTGGCAGGCCATTATACAGGCAGGCAATTAGGCAGGCAGGTATTTAGGCAGGCAATTAAGCAGGTAATTAGGCAGGCAAGCAATTTGGCAGGTAATTAGGCAGGCAATAAAGCAAGCAATTAAGCAGGCAATTAGGCAGGCAATTAGGCAGTTGATTAAGCAGGCAATCAGGCAAGCAATTAGGCAGTTAATTAGGCTGGCAATTAGGCAGGCTTTTAGGCAGGCATTTAGGCATACAAATAAGCAGGCATACAAATAAGCAGGCATACAAATAGGCAGGCAATTAGGCAGGCAATTAGGCAGGCAATTAGGTAGGCAATTAGGCATTTAATTAGGCGGGCAATTAGGCAGGCAATTAGGCAGTTAATTAGGCAGGTAATTAGGCAGGCATGCAATTAGGCATGCTGGCAATTAGGCAGGCAGGCAATTAGGCAGGCAGGCAATTAAGCAGGCAGGCAATTAGGCAGGCAGGCAATTAGGCAGGTAGGCAATTAAGCAGGCAATTAATCAGGAAATTAAGCATGCAATTAGGCAGGTAGGCAATTAGGCAGGCAATAAGGTAGGCAATTATGCAGGCAATTAGGCAGGCAAAAAGCCAATAATTAGACAGGCAATTGGGCAGGCAATTAGGCAGGCAATTAGTCAGTTAATAAGGCAGGCAATTAGGCAGTTAGCTAGGCAGGCAATTAGGCAGGCAATTAGGCAGGCAATTAGGCAGGTAATAAGGCAGGCAATTACGCAGGCAAATAGTGAGCAGACAATTAGGCAGGCAATTAGGCAGGCAAATAGTAAGCAGACAATTAGGCAGGCAATAAGGCAGGCAATTAGGCAGTTAATTAGGCAGGCCATTAGGCAGGCAATGAGGCAGGCAATTAGTCAGTTAATTCGGCAGGCATTTAGGCAGTTAAATAGGCAGGCAATTAAGCAGGGGATTAAGAAGTTAATAAGGCAAGCAATAAAACAGATGATTAGGCAGGAAATTAGGCAGGCAATAAGGCAGTTAATTAGGCAAGCAATTATGCAGCTAATTGGGCAGGCAATTAGACAGTTAATTAAGCAGGCAATATGGCAGGCAAATAAGCAGGCAATACGACAGCCAATTATGCAGGCAATTAGGCATTTAATTAGGCAGATAAATAGGCAGAAAATTAGGCTGGCAATTAGGCAGGATATTTGACAGGCAGACAATTAGGCAGGCAATTAGGCAGGCAATTTGGCATTTAATTAGGCAGATAAATAGGCAGAAAATTAGGCTGGCAATTAGGCAGGATATTTGTCAGGCAGACAAATAGGCAGGCAATTAGGCAGGCAATTAGGCAGGCAATTAGGCAGGCAATTAGGCAGGCAGGCATTTAGGCAGGTAGGCAATTAGGCAGGTAATTAGGCAGTTAATAAGGCAGGCAATTAGGCAGGCAATCAGGCAGGCAATTAGGCAGTTAATTAGGTAGGCAATTAAACAGGCAAACAGGCAGGCAATTAAGCAGGGAATTAGGCAGTTAATTAAGCAGGCAATTAGGCAGTTTATAAGGCAGGCAATTAGAAAGGCAATTAAGCAGGCATTTAGGCAGGCAGACAATTAGGCAGGCAATTTGGCAGTTAATTAGGGAATATATTAGGCAGGCAGGCGATTAGGCATGCAATTAAACAGTTTATTAGGTAGGCAGGCAATTTGGCAGGTAATTAGGCAGACAATTAGGCAAGCAATTAGGCAGGAAATTATGCAGTTAATAGGCAGGCAATTAAGCAGGTAAATAGGCAGGCAATTATGCAGGCAGGCAATTAGGCAGGCAATATGGCAGAGAATAAGGCAGGCAATTAGCCTGGCAATTAGACAAGCAAATAAGCAAGAAATTAGGCAGTTAGTTAGGCAGGCAATTAGGAAGGCAAATAGTTAGGCAATTAAGCAGTTAATTAGGCAGTTAATTAAGCAATAAATTAGGCAGTTAATAAGCAGGCATTTAGGCAGGCAGGCAGGCAATAAGGCGGTTAATTAGACAGGCAATTAGGCAGGAAATTAGGCAGGAAATTAGGCATGCAGGCAATAAGGCTGCCAGGCCATTAGGCAGGCAGGCAATTAGGCAGGCAGGTAATAAGTCAGGCAATTAAGCAGTTAATTAAGCAGGCAAGCAATTTGGCAGGTAATTAGGCAGGCAATAAGGTAAGCAATTTAGCAGGCAATTAGGCAGGCAATTAGGCAGTTGATTCGGCAGGCAATTAGGCAAGCAATTTGGCAGCAATTAGGCAGGCAATCAGGCAGTTAATTAGGTAGGCAATAAGGCAGGCTTTTGGCAGGCATTTAGGCAGTTAATTAGGCAGTTAATTAGGCAGGCAAGTAGGCAGGTAATTAGGCACGCAAGAAGGTAGTTAATTAGGCAAGCAATTAGGCAGACAATTAGACAGTCAATTAGGCAGGCATTTAAGCAGGCAATTAGGCAGTTAATTAGGCAGGCAATTAGGCAGGCAATTAGGCAGTTAATTAGCCAGGCAATTAGGCACTAAAATAGGCAGGAAAATAGGCAGGCATGCAATTAGGCTGGCAGGCAATTAGGCAGGCAGTAAGGCAGTTAATTATGCAGTTAATTAGGCAGGCAATTAGGCAGTTAATGAGACAGGCAATTAGGCAGGCAATTAAGGAGGCAATTAGGCAGTTAATTAGGCAAGCAATAAGGAAAGCAATTAGGCAGGAAGTTACTTAGGCAGGCATTCATTAGGAAGGCTATAAGGCAGTTAATTAGGCAGTTTATTAGGCTTTGCAATAAGGCTGTTAATTAAACAGGCAATTAGGCAGGCAATTAGGCAGGCAGGCAATTAGGCAGGTATGCAATTAGGCAGGAATTAGGCAGTTAAGTGGCAGGCAATTAGGCAGGCAATCAGGCAGGCAAATAAGCAGGCAGTTAGGCAGGTAATTAGGCAGGCAATTAGGCAGTTAATTAGGCAGTTAATTAGGCAGGCAATTAGGCAGGCAATTAGTCAGTTAATTAGGCAGGCAATTAGGCAGTTAATAGGCAGGCAATTAGGCAGGCAATTAAGGAGGCAATTAGGCAGTTAATTAGGCAAGCAATAAGGAAAGCAATTAGGCAGGAAGTTACTTAGGCAGGCAGGCAATTAGGAAGGCTATAAGGCAGTAAATTAGGCAGTTTATTAGGCCTTGCAAATAGGCAGTTAATTAAACATGCAATTAGGCAGGCAATTAGGCAGGCAGGCAATTAGGCAGGTAGGCAATTAGGCAGAAATTATGCAGTTAAGTGGCAGGCAATAAGGCAGGCAATCAGGCAGGCAAATAGGCAGGCAGTTAGGCAGGTAATTAGGCAAGCAATTAGGCAGGCAATTAGGCAATTATTTAGGCAGGCAATTAGGCAGGCAATTAAGCAGGCAATTAGGCAGGCTATAATGAAGTTAATTACTCAGGCAATTAGGCAGGCAATTAGGCTGGTAATTGGCAGTTAATTGAGCAGGCAATTATGCAGGCAATAAGGCAATATATTAAGCAGTTAATTAGGCAGGCAATTTGGCAGGTAATTAGGCAGGCAATTAGGCAGACTATAAGGGAGGCAATTAGGCAGTTAATAAAGCAGTTAATAAGGCAGGCAATTAGGCAGTTAATGAGGCAGGCAATAGGCAGGCAATTAGGCAGTTAATAAGGCAGGCAATTAGGCAGTTAATAAGGCAGGCAATTATGAAGTCAAATAGGCAGGCAAGCAATTAGGCAGGCAGGTAATTAGGCATGCATTTAAGCAGTTAATTGGGTAAGCAGGCAATTTGGCACGTAATTAGGCAGGCAATTTGGCAGGCAATTAGGCAGGCAATTAAGCAGGATAAGGCTGGCAAAAAGGCAGGCAATTAAGCAGTTAAATAGGCAGGTAATTAGGCAGTTAATAAGGCAGGCAATAATGAAGTCAATTAGGCAGGCAATTAGGCAGGAAGGCAGGCAAATAGGTAGGCAATTAGGAAGGCAAGCAATTAGATAGGCAGTAAGGCAGTTAATTAGGCAGGCAATTAGGCAAATAATTAGGAAGGCAATTTGGCAGTTAATTAGGCAGGCAATTAGGAAGGCAATTACGCAGGCAATAAGGCAGGCAATTAGGCAGGAAGGCAGGCAATTAGGTAGGCAATTAGGAAGGCAAGCAATTAGGCAGGCAGTAAGGCAGTTAATTAGGTAGGCAATTAGGGAGATAATTAGTTAGGCAATTAGGCAGTTAATTAGGCAGGCAAATAGGCAGGCAATTAGGCAGGTAATTCGGCAGACAATTAGGCAAGCAATTAGGCAGGCAATTAGGCAGTTAATTAGGCAGGAAGGCAGGCAATTAGGTAGGCAATTGGACAGGCAATTAGGAAAGAAATTAGGTAGGCAATTAGGCAGATAATTAGGCAGGCAATTAGGCAGTTGATTAGACAAATAATTAAGCAGGCAAATAGGCAGTTAATTAGGCAGTTAAATAGGCAGGCAATTAGGCTGTTAATTAGGCAGGCAATTAGGCATTTAATTAGGCAGTTAATTAGGTGGCAATTAGGCAGTTAATTAGGCAGGCAATAGAGCAGGCAATTAGGCAGGCAATAAGGTAGTTAATTAGGCAAGCAACTAGGCAGGCAATAATGCAGGTATTTAGGTAGTTAATTAAGCAGGCAATTAGGCAGATAATTAGGCAGGCAATTGGACAGGCAATTAGGAAAGAAATTAGGTAGGCAATTAGGCAGATAATTAGGCAGGCAATTAGGCAGTTGATTAGACAAATAATTAAGCAGGCAAATAGGCAGTTAATTAGGCAGGCAATTAAGTAGGCAATCAGGCAGGCAATTAGGCAGTTAATTAGGTAGGCAATAAGGCAGTTAATTAGGCAGGCAATTAGGCAGGCAATTAGGCAGTTAATTAGGCCCCAAATTGGAAAGGCCTCTAAGCAGGTAATTAGGCAGGCAATTAAGTAATTCATTAGGCAAGCAGGCAATTTGGCAGGTAATTAGGCAGGCAATTAGGCAAACTATTAGGCAGTTAATTAGGCAGGCAATTAACAGTTAATTAGGCAGGCAAGTAGGCAGGTAATTAGGCACGCAATTAGGTAGGTGATTAGGCAAGCAATTAGGCAGACAATTAGGCAGTCAATTAGGCAGGCAATTAGGCAGGCATTTAAGCAGTTAATTAGACAGGCAATTAGGCAGGCAATTAGGCAGGCAATTAGGCAGTTAATTAGGCAGGCAATTAGGCAGGAAATTAGGCAGGAAATAAGGCAGGCAGGCAATTAGGCTGGCAGGCCATTAGGCAGGCAGGCAATTAGGCAGACAGGTAATAAGTCAGGCAATTAAGCAGTTATTTAGGCAGGCAAGCAATTTGGCAGGTTATTATGCAGGCAATAAGGCAAGCAATTAAGCAGGCAATTAGGCAGTCAATCAGGCAGTTATATGGCAGACAATTAGGCAGGCTTTTTGGCAAGTATTTAGGCATTTAATTAGGCAGGCAATTAGGCAGTTAATTAGGCAGGCAAGTAGGCAGGTATTTAGGCACGCAATTAGGTAGTTAATTAGGCAAGCAATTAGGCAGACAATTAGACAGTCAATTAGGCAGGCAATTAAGCAGGCAATTAGGCAGTAAATTAGGCAGGCAATTATGCAGGCAATTAGGCAGGCAATTAGGCAGTATATTAGCCAGGCAATTAGGCACTAAAATAGGCAGGAAAATAGGCAGGCATGCAATTAGGCTGGCAGGCAATTAGGCAGGCAGTAAGGCAGTTAATTAGGCAGTTAATTAGGCAGGCAATTAGGCAGTTAATTAGGCAGGCAATTAGGCAGTTAATTAGGCAGGCAATTAGGCAGGCAATTAAAGAGGCAATTATGCAGTTATTTAGGCAAGCAATAATGAAAGCAATTAGGCAGGAAGTTACTTAGGCAGGCAGGCAATTAGGAAGGCTATAAGGCAGTTAATTAGGAAGTTTATTAGGCTTTGCAATTAGGCTGTTAATAAAACAGGCAATTAGGCAGGCAATTAGGCAGGCAGGCAATTAGGCAGGTAGGCAATTAGGCAGGAATTAGGCAGTTAAGTGGCAGGCAATTAGGCAGGCAATCAGGCAGGCAAATAGGCAGGCAGTTAGGCAGGTAATTAGGCAGGCAATTAGGCAGTTAATTAGGCAGGCAATTAGGCAGTTAATTAGGCAGGCAATTGAGCAGGAAATTAGGCAGTCAATTATGCAGGCATTTAGGCAGGCAGGCAATTAGGCAGGCAGTAAAGCAGAGAATTAGGCATGCAATTAGGCTGGCAATTAGACAAGCAATTAAGCAAGCTATTAGGCAGTTTATTAGGCAGGCAATTAGGCAGTTAATTAGGCAGGCAATTAGGCAGTTAATTAAGCAGGCAATTAGGCAAGCAATTAGGCAGGCAGGAAATTAAGGAAAAAGGCAGGCAATTAGGCAATTAATTAGTTCGCATATCGCTTTTTGCGTTAGAATGTTTATGGTATGCGGATTGCGTTTTGCGGTTCGCAGTTTCAGTTGCAGTTTGAAGTTCGCAGTTCGCAAATCGCAAATTGTCGTTTGCGGATTTCGGTTTTCGGTTTGTGGTTTATGGTTTGTGGTTTGCTGATTGCCGTTTTCAGTTCGCATTTGCTTTTCGTAGTATGAAGTTTGCAGTTTTTCAGTTCGCAGCTTGCAATTTGCAGTGCGCAAATACGCATTTGGCGTTTTTGTTGTTTGCAATTCGCAGTTTTACTTTTTGTAGTTTGCAGCTTGTAGTTCGCTGTTCGCAGTTCGCAGTTTGCACTTCGCATTTTGCAGTTCGCTGTTTGCAGTTCTCATGTAACCGTCAAAAGTTTGTAGTTTGCAGGTTGCAGTTCGCAGTTTGCAGTGTGCAGTTCGGAGTTTGTTTTTGGCTGTTAGTAGATTTGAATTTCGCAGTTTTCCGTTCGCACATTTCAGTTGCAGTTTGCAGTTAGCAGTTAGGAGTTTAATGTTTGCAGTTTGCAGATCGCAATTTGCAGTTGCAGTTTTCAGTATGCAGTTTGCAGTTATAACTGTGTAGTTTACGGTTTGTGGTTTGCGGTCTGCGGTTTGCGGTTTGCAGTTCGCTTTTTGCAGTTTGCAGTTTGCATTTCGCATTTCTCATTTTTCAGTTCGTTTTTCGCAAATTCGTATATCGCAGTTTGCAAATTGTTAATTGCGGTTTCCATTTTGCGGTTTGCAGTTTGCAGTTTTCAGTTTTTTGTTCGAGTTTGCGGTATGTGGTTTACGTGTTGCAGTTGTAGTTTTCATTTTGATATTTGCATTTCGCAGTTCGCAGATAGTAGTTCTTAGTTTTCAGTTTACAGTTTTCAATTTGCAGTTAGCAATTTGCTGTTTGAATTTTGTGCTTTGCGTTTGCGGTTTGCTGTTCGCAATTGCAGTTTGCAGTAGTTTGTAGGTCGCAGTTTAGAGTTCACAGTTTGCAGTTCACAGTTAGCAGTTTGCTGTTTGAAGTTTGTGGTTTGCGGATATCGGTTTGCGGTTTACGAATCGCAGTTTGCAGTTCGCAATTAGCACCAAGCAGTTCGTAGTTAGCAGTTTACAGTTCGCAGGTTGCAGTTAGCAGTTTGCTGTTCGCATTTCGCTTTTCGCACATCGCAGTTCTGAGAATGCAGTTTGCAGTTCGCAATTTTTAGTTCGCAGTTCAAAGTTTGCAGTTAGCAGTGCGTAGTTCTCAGTTTGCAGTTCACAGTTTTCTGTTCGCAGTTCTCAGTTTGCAATTCGCAGTTTACTGTTCAGAGTTCGTAGGTTCGCTTTATGCAGTTTGCAGTTCGCAGTTGGGAGTTTGCAGTTTGTAGTTTGCTGTTTATATTTTGTGCTTTGCGGATTGCTGTTCGCATTTGCAGTTTGCAGTTTGTAGTTTTGCAGTTCGCCGTTTACAGTTCGCTGTTCGACGTCATCTATCGCCGTTTGCGTTTTTCGGTCTGCAGTTTTTTCGGATTCCGGTTTTAGATTTGTGGTTTGCAGTTGGCAGTTTGCTTTAATCAGTTTGCAGTTCGCAATATGCAGTTTGTAGTTTGAATTTTACAGTTTGCAATTTGCACATTGCAGGTCGCAGTTTAGAGTTCACAGTTTGCAGTTCGCAATTTGAAATTACCAGTTTTCAGTTTTCGGTTTGCGTTTTGCGGTTTGCAGTTGGCATTAGGCAGTTTGCAGTTTGCAGTTCGTAGTTTGCGGAAAATGGTTTTTGATTTTTGGTTTGCGGATTGCCGTTTGCTGTTCGCAGTTTGAAGTTCCCATTTCTCAGTTCGCAGTTTGAGGTTAACAGTTCGCAGTTCGCAGATCCCAAACTTCCGCATACGGTTTTCAGTTTGCGGTTTGCATTTGCAGTTTGCAGTTCGCCTTTTGCATTTCGCTGTTCGCAATTCGCAAATCTTTGAGGTTAGTGGTTTGCGGTTCGCTGTTTGCAGTTCACAGTTTTCATTTCGCAATTGGCAGTTTGCAGTTCGCAGTTTAAGTCGTTGTTTGAAGTTTGCTGTTCGCATATCGCAAATTGCCCTTTGCGGATTACGGTGTTCGGTTTGCGGTTTTAGGTTTGTGGTTTGCGGATTGCCGTTTGCAGTTCGCATTTGCAGTTCGCAGTTTTTCATTTCGCAGTATGCAGTTCGCAGTTCTCAAATAAGCATTTGGTGGTTTGCCGTTTGAAGTTTTACATTTTGGGAATTGCAGCTCGTAATTCGCTGTTCGCAGTTCGCAGTTTGCACTTCACAGTTTGCCGTTCGCAGTTTGCAGTTCACATGTTAGAGTCATAAGTTTGTAGTTCGCAGTTTGCAGTGTGCAGTTCGGAGTTTGCTGTTCGCAGTTAGTAGGTATGCATTTCGCAGATTGCAGTTCTCAGTTTGCAGTTGCAGTTGTCAGTTTGCAGTTTGCAGTTATTACTATGTAGTACGGTTTGTGGTTTGCGGTTTGCAGGTAGCAATTTGTATTTGTCAGTTCGCCGGTAATTGTCAGCATTTTGTAGTTCGCTGTTTGCAGTTAGCCGTTTGTAGTTCGCAGTTCGCAGTTCGCAGTTTTAATATCGCAGTTCACAGTTTGCTGGTTTCAGTTCGCAGTTTGCAGTTATCCGTTTGTAGTTCGCAGTTCGCAGTTTTAAAATCGAATTTCACAGTTCGCTGGTTTCAGTTCGCAGTTTAAATATCGCAGTTTGCAGTTGGCAGTTCGAAGTTTGCCGTTCGCAGTTTGCTGTTTGAAGTTTGTGGTTTGCGATTTCGGTTTGCAGTTAGTTAGCAGTGTGATGTTCGCAGTTCACAGTTTGCAAATTGCCGTTTGCGATTTGCGGATTGCGAATTGCAATTTCCAGTTTTCTTTTTGTAATTTAAATTTTGCAGTTTGCAATTCGCAGTTTGCTGTATAAAGCTTGTGGTATGTGGATTGTGGGTTGTGGTATGTATTTCAGGCAATTAGGTAGACAAACAATTAGGCAGGCAATTAGGCAGTTAATTTGGCAGGCAAAAAGGCAGATAATTAGGCAGGCAATTAGGCAGGCAATTAGGCAGGCAAATAGTGAGCAGACAATTAGGCAGGTAAATAGTGAGCAGACAATTAGGCAGGCAATTAGGCAGGCAATTAGGCAGTTAATTAGGCAGGCAATTAGGCAGGCAATGAGGCAGGCAATTAGACAGTTAATTAGGCAGGCAATAAGCAGTTTATTAGGCAGGCAATTAAGCAGGGAATTAAGCAGTTAATTATGCAGGCAATAAGACAGATGATTAGGCAGGCAATTAGGCAGGCAATAAGGCAGTTAATTAGGCAAGTAATTACGCAATTAATTAGGCAGGCAATTGGGCAGGCAATTAAGCAGGCAATTAAGCAGTTAATTAGGCAAACAATTAGGCAAGCAATTAGGCAGGAAGTTACTTATGCAGGCAATTAGGAAGGCTATAAGACAGTTAATTAGGCAGTTTATTAGGCCTTGCAATTAGGCAGTTAATTAAACAGGCGATTAGGCAGGCAATTAGGCAGGCAATTAGGCAGGCATGCATTTAGGCAGGTAGGCAATTAGGCAGGTAATTAGGCAGTTAATAAGGCAGGCAATTAGGCAGGCAATCAGGCAGGCAATTAGGCAGTTAATAAGGAAGGCTATTATGAAGTCAAATAGGCAGGCAAGCAATTAGGCAGGCAGGCATTTAGGCATGCATTTAAGCAGTTAATTGGGTAAGCAGGCAATTTGGCACGTAATTAGGCAGGCAATTAGGCAGGCAATTAAGCAGGTAATTAGGCTGGCAATAAGGCAGGCATTAAGCAGTTAATTAGGCAGGTAATTAGGCAGTTAATAAGGCAGGCAATAATGAAGTCAATTAGGCAGGCAATTAGGCAGGAAGGCAGGCAAATAGGTACGCAATTAGGAAGGCAAGCAATTAGATAGGCAGTAAGGCAGTTAATTATGCATGCAATTAGGCAAATTATTATGCAGGCAATTAGGCAGTTAATTAGGAAGGCAATTATGCATATAATTAGGCAGGCAATTAGGCAGGCAATTAGGCAGTTAATTAAGCAGGCAATAAGGCAGGCAAATAGGCAGGCAATAAGACAGCCAATTAGGCAGGCAATTAGGCATTTAATTAGGCAGATAATTAGGCAGGAAATTAGACTGGCAATTAGGCAGGCAATTTGTCAGGCAGACAATTAGGCAGACAATAAGGCAGGTAATTAGGCAGGTAATTAGGCAGGCAATTAGGCAGGCAATAAGCCAGGCTATTTGGCAGGCATTTAGGCAGTTTATTAGGCAGGCAAATAGGCAGTTAATTAGGCAGGCAATTAGGCAGTTAATTAAGCAGGCAATTATTCAGTTAATTAGGGAAACAATTAGGCAGGCAATTAGGCAGTTAATTAGGCAGGCAATTAAGTAGGCAATCAGGCAGACAATTAGCAGTTAATTAGGCAGGCAATTAAGCAGGCAAGCAATTAGGAAGGCAATTAGGCAGGTAATTAGAAAGGCAATTAGGCAGTTAATTAGGCCCCTAATTAGGCAGGCTATTAAGCAGGTAATTAGGCAGGCAGGCAATTATGCAGGCAATTAAGCAATTCATTAGCAAGCAGGCAATTTGGCAGGTAATTAGGCAGGCAATTAGGCAAACTATTAGGCAGTTAATTAAGCAGGCAATTATTCAGTTAATTAGGAAAACAATTAAGCAGGCAGGCAATTAGGAATGCAATTAGCCGTTTATTAGGTATGCAGGCATATTTGGCAGGCAATTAGGCTGGTAATAGACAGTTAATTGAGCAGGCAATTATGCAGGCAATAAGGCAATATATTATGCAGTTAATTAGGCAGGCAGGCAATTTGGCAGGTAATTAGGCAGGCAATTAGGCAGGCTATAAGGCAGGCAATTAGGCAGTTAATAAAGCAGTTAATAAGGCAGGCAATTAGGCAGATAATGATGCAGGCAATAAGGCAGGCAATTAGGCAGTTAATTAAGCAGGCAATTAGGCAGTTAATAAGGCAGGCAATTATGAAGTCAAATAGGCAGGCAATTAGGCAGGAAGGCAGGCAATTAGGTAGGCAATTAGGTAGGCAATTAGGCAGGCAAGCAATTAGGCAGGCAGTAAGGCAGGCAATTAGGCAGTTAATTAGGCAGGCAATTAGGCAGTTAATTAGGCAGGCAATTAGGCAGTTAATAAGGCAGGCAATTAGGCAGGCAATTAGACAGTTAATTAGGCAAGCAATTAAGCAGGCAATTAGGCAGGCAAATAGGCAGTCAATTAAGCAGGCATTTAGGCATTTAATTAGCCAAGCAATTAGGCAGGCAAGCAATAAGGCAGGCAGGTAATTAGGAAGGCAATTAAGCAGTTAATTAGGCAGGCAAGCAATTTGGCAGGTAATTAGGCAGGCAATAAGGTCGGCAATTAAGCAGGCTATTAAGGAGGCAATTAGGCAGTTAATTAGGAAAGCAATTAGGCAGGCAGGCA
Organism: Bacillus rossius redtenbacheri; assembly: GCF_032445375.1. Classification (NCBI taxonomy): domain Eukaryota; kingdom Metazoa; phylum Arthropoda; class Insecta; order Phasmatodea; family Bacillidae; genus Bacillus; species Bacillus rossius. The sequence goes on along the minus strand of NW_026962475.1, from coordinate 6,700 downwards.
ATTAGGCATGCATTTAAGCAGTTAATTGGGTAAGCAGGCAATTTGGCACGTAATTAGGCAGGCAATTTGGCAGGCAATTAGGCAGGCAATTAGGCAGGCAATTAGGCAGGCAATAAAGCAGGCAATTAAGCATTTATTTAGGCAGGTAATTAGGCAGTTAATAAGGCAGGCAATTATGAAGTCAATTAGGCAGGCAATTAGGCAAGAAGGCAGGCAAATAGGTAGGCAATTAGGCAGGCAAGCAATTAGGCAGGCAGTAAGGCAGTTAATTAGGTAGGCAATTAGGCAGATTATTAGACAGGCAATTAGGCATTTAATTAGCCAGGCAATTAGGCAGGCAATAAGGCAGGTAATTCGGCAGACAATTAGGCAAGCAATTAGGCAGGCAATTAGGCAGGCAATTAGGCAGTTAATTAGGCAGGAAGGCAGGCAATTAGGTAGGCAATTAGGCAGGCAAGCATTAAGGCAGGCAATTAGGCAGGCAATTAGGTAGTTAATTAGGCAGGCAAATAGGGAGCTAATTAGGCAGGCAATTGGACAGGCAATTAGGAAAGCAATTAGGCAGGCAATTAGGCAGATAATTAGGAAGGCAATTAGGCAGTTAATTAGGTAGGCAATTAGGCAGGCAATTAGGCAGTTAATTAGGCAGGCAATTAAGCAGGCAATTAGGCAGGAAATTAGGCAGTTGATTAGGTAGGCATTTAGGCAGTTAATTAGGCAGGCAATTAGGCAGATAATTAGGCAGGCAATTGGACAGGCAATTAGGCAAGCAATTAGGCAGGCAATTAGGCAGAAAATTAGGCAGGCAATTAGGCAGTTAATTAGACAAATAATAAGGCAGGCAATTAGGCAGTTAATTAGACAAACAATAAGGCAGGCAATTAGGCAGTTAATTAGGCAGGCAATTAAGTAGGCAATCAGGCAGACAATTAGCAGTTAATTAGGCAGGCAATTAAGCAGGCAAGCAATTAGGAAGGCAATTAGGCAGGTAATTAGAAAGGCAATTAGGCAGTTAATTAGGCCCCTAATTAGGCAGGCTATTAAGCAGGTAATTAGGCAGGCAGGCAATTATGCAGGCAATTAAGCAATTCATTAGCAAGCAGGCAATTTGGCAGGTAATTAGGCAGGCAATTAGGCAAACTATTAGGCAGTTAATTAGGCAGGCAATTAGGCAGTTAATTACGCAGGCAAGTAGGCAGGTAATTAGGCACGCAATTAGGTAGGTGATAAGGCAAGCAATTAGGCAGACAATTAGGCAGTCAATTAGGCAGGCATTTAAGCAGGCAATTAGGCAGTTAATTAGGCAGGCAATTAGGCAGGCAATTAGGCAGTTAATTAGAAAGGCAATTAGGCAGGCAAATACTGAGCAGACAATTAGACAGGCAATTAGGAAGGCAATTAGGCAGGCAAATAGTGAGCAGACAATTAGGCAGGCAATAAGGCAGGCAATTAGTCAGTTAATTAGGCAAGCAATTAGGCAGTTAAATATGCAAACAATTAAGCAGGGAATTACGCAGTAAATTAGGCGGGCAATTAGGCAGATAATTAGGCAAGCAGGCAATTAGGCAGGCAATTAGGCATGCAATTAAGCAGTTAATTGGGCAAGCAGGCGTTTTGGCAGGTAATTAGGCAGCTTATAAGGCAGGCAATTAGGCAGGCAATTAGGCAGGCAATTAAGCAGGCAATAAGGCAGGCAATTAGGCAGTTAATTAGGCAGGCAAATAGGGAGATAATTAGGCAGGCAATTGGACAGGCAATTAGGAAAGCAATTAGGCAGGCAATTAGGAAGGCAAGCAATTAGGAAAGCAATTAGGCATGTAATTAGAAAGGCAATTAGGCAGTTAATTAGGCCCATAATTAGGCAGGCTGCAGGTAATTAGGCAGGCAGGCAATTAGGCAGGCAATTAAGCAATTCATTTGGCAAGCAGGCAATTTGGCAGGTAATTAGGCAGGCAATTAGGCAAACTATTAGGCAGTTTATTAGGCAGGCAATTAGGCATGCAATTAGGCAGTTAATTAGGCAGGCAAGTTATCAGGTAATTAGGCACGCAATTAGGTAGCTGATTAGGCAAGCAATTAGGCAGACAATTGGGCAGTCAATTAGGCAGGCATTTAAGCAGGCAATTAGGCATTTAATTAGGCAGGCAATTAGGCAGGCAAATAGGCAGGCAATTAGGCAGGCAGTTATTCAGGCAGGCAGTTATTAAGGCAGGCAATTAAGCAGTTAATTAGGCAGGCAAGCAATTTGGCAGGTACTTAGGCAGGCTATAAGGCAAGCAATTAAGCAGGCAATTAGGCAGACAATTAGGCAGGCAATTAGGCAGTTGATTAGGCAGGCAATCAGGCAAGCAATTAGGCAGCAATTAGGACAGCAATTAGGCAGTTATTAAGGCAGGCAATTAGGCAGGCTTTTAGGCAGGCATTAAGGCAAACAAATAGGCAGGCATACAAATAGGCAGGCAACTAGGCAGGCAATTAGGTAGGCAACTAGGCAGTAATTAGGCGGGCAATTAGGCAGGCAATTAGGCAGTAAATTAGGCAGGTAATTAGGAAGGCATGCAATTAGGCATGCTGGCAATTAGGCAGGCAGGCAATTAGGCAGGCAGGCAATTAGGCAGGCAGGCAATTAGACAGGATGGCAATTAGGCAGGTAGGCAATTAGGCAGGCTATTAATCAGGAAATTAAGCAGTCAATTAGGCAGGTAGGCAATTAGGCAGGCAATAAGGTAGGCAATTATGCAGGCAATTATGCAGGCAATAAGGCTATTAATAAGACAGGCAATTAGGCAGGCAATTAGGCAGGCAATTAGTCAGTTAATAAGGCAGGCAATTAGGCAGTTAGCTAGGCAGGCAATTAGGCAGGCAATTAGGCAGGCAATTAGGCAGGTAATAAGTCAGGCAATTAGGCAGACAAATAGTGAGCAGACAATTAGCCAGGCAATTAGGCAGGCAATTAGGCAGGCAAATAGTGATCAGACAATTAGGCAGGCAATAAGGCAGGCATTTAGGCAGTTAATTAGGCAGGCAATTAGGCAGGCAATGAGGCGTGCAATTAGTCAATTAATTAGGCAGGCAATTGGGCAGTTAAATAGGCAGGCAATTAAGCAGGGAATTAAGAAGTTAATTAGGCAGGCAATAAATAGATGATTAGGCAGGCAATTAGGCAGGCAATAAGGCAGTTAATTAGGCAAGCATTTATGCAGCTAATTAGGCAGGCAATTAGGCAGGCAATTAGACAGTTAATTCAGCAGACAATAAGGCAGGCAAATAGGCAGGCAATAAGACAGCCAATTAGGCAGGCATTAGGCATTTAATTAGGCAGACAATTAGGCAGGCGATAAGGCAGGCAATTAGGCAGTTAATTAGGCAGGCAATTAGGCAGGCAATGAGGCAGGCAATTAGACAGTTAATTAGGCAGGCAATAAGCAGTTAATTAGGCAGGCAATTAAGCAGGGAATTAAGTTGTTAATTATGCAGGCAATAAGACAGATGATTAGGCAGGCAATTAGGCAGGCAATTAGGCAGACAAATAGTGAGCAGGCAATTAGGCTGGCAATTAGGCAGTTAATTAGGCAGGCAATTAGGCAGGCAATGAGGCAGGCAATTAGACAGTTAATTAGGCAGGCAATAAGCAGTTAATTAAGCAGGCAATTAAGCAGGGAATTAAGCAGTTTAATTATGCAGGCAATAAGACAGATGAATAAGCAGGCAATTAGGCAGGCAATTAGGCAGTTAATTAAGCAGGCAATTAGGCAGTTAATTAGGGAAGCATTTAGGCAGGCAGGCAATTAGAAATGCAATTAAGAAGTTTATTAGGTAGGCAGGCCATTTGGCAGGTAATTAGGCAGACAATTAGGCAAGCAATTAGTCAGGCAATTTGGCAGTTAATTAGGCAGGCAATTAAGCAGGTAATTAGGCAGGCAGGCAATGCAGGCAGGCAATTAGGCAGGCAATAAGGCAGAGAATTAGGCAGGCAATTAGCCTGGCAATTAGACAATCAAATAAGCAAACAATTAGGCAGTTAGTTAGGCAGGCAATTAGGCAGGCAAATAGTTAGGCAATTAAGCAGGTAATTAGGCAGTTAATTAAGCAGGCAATTAGGTAGTTAATAAGCAGGCAATTAGAAAGGCAATTAAGCAGGCATTTAGGCAGGCAGGCAGGCAAATAAGGGCAGGCAATTAGGCAGGGAAATTAGTCCAGGCAGGCAATAAGGCTGGCAGGCCATTAGGCAGGCAGGCAATTAGGCAGGCAGGTAATAAGTCAGTCAATTAAGCAGTTAATTAGGCAGGCAAGCAATTTGGCAGGTAATTAGGCAGGCAGAAAGGCAAGCAATTAAGCAGGCAATTAGGCAGGCAGTTAGGCAGTTGATTAGGCAGGCAATTAGACAAGCAATTAGGCAGCAATTAGGCAGGCAATCAGGCAGTTAATTAGGCAGGCAATTAGGCAGGCTTTTTTGGCAGGCATTTAGGCAGTTAATTAGGCAGGCAATTAGGCCATTTAATTAGGCAGGCAAGTAAGCAGGTAATTAGGCACGCAAGTAGGTAGTTTAATTAGGCAAACAATTAGGCAGACAATTAGACAGTCAATAAGGCAGGCATTTAAGCAGGCAATTAGGCAGTTAATTAGGCAGGCAATTATGCAGGCAATTAGGCAGGCAATTAGGCAGTAAATTATCCAGGCAATTAGGCACTAAAAATAGGCAAGAAAAATAGGCAGGCATGCAATTAGGCTGGCAGGCAATTAGGCAGGCTGTAAAGCAGTTAATCAGGCAGTTAATTAGGCAGGCAATTAGGCAGTTAATTAGGCAGGCAATAAGGCAGGCAATTAAGGAGGCAATTAGGCATTTAATTAGGCGAGCAATAAGGAAAGCAATTAGGCAGAAAGTTACTTAGGCAGGCAGGCATTTAGGAAGGCTATAAGGCAGTTAATTAGGCAGTTTATTAGGCTTTGCAATTAGGCTGTTAATAAAACAGGCAATTAGGCAGGCCAATCATGCAGGCAAAATAGGCAGGCAGTTAGGCAGGCAAATAGGCAGGCAGTTAGGCAGGTAATTAGTCAGGCAATTAGGCAGTTAATTAGGCAAATAATTAGGCAGGCAATTAGGCAGGCAATTAGTCAGTTAATTAGGCAGGCAATTAGGCAGTCAAATAGGCAGGCAATTAGGCAGGCAATTAAGGAGGCAATTAGGCAGTTAATTAGGCAAGCAATAAGGAAAGCAATTAGGCAGGAAGTTACTTAGGCAGGCAGGCAAATTAGGAAGGCTATAAGGCATTAAATTAGGCAGTTTATTAGGCCTTGCAATTAGGCAGTTAATTAAACAGGCAATTAGGCAGGCTATTAGGCAGGCAGGCAATTAGGCAGGTAGTCAATTAGGCAGGAATTATGCAGTTAAGTGGCAGGCAATTAGGCAGGCATTCAGGCAGGCAAAATATGTAAGCAGTTAGGCGGGTAATTAGGCAAGCAATTAGGCAGTTAATTAGGTTGGCAATTAGGCAGTTAATTAGGCAAGCAATTAGGCAGGCAATTAGGCAGGCAATTAGGCAGGTAATTCGGAAGACAATTAGGCAAGCAATTAGGCAAACATTAAGGCAGGGCAATTATGCAGATAATTAGGCCTGGCAATTAGGCAGTTAATTAGACAGTTAAATAGGCAGGCAATTAGGCTGTTAATAAGGCAGGCAATAAGGCAGGCAATTAGGCAGTTAATTAGGCAGGCAATTAGGCAGGCAGTAAGGCAGGAAATTAGGCAGTTAATTAGACAGGAAATAAGGCAGTTAATTAGGCAGGCAATTAGGCAATTATTTAAGCAGGCAATTAGGCAGGCAATTAAGCAGGCAATTAGGCAGGCTATATGGAAGTTAATTAGTCAGGCAATTAGGCAGGCAATTCGGCTGGTAATAGGCAGTTATTTGAGCAGGCAATTATGCAGGCATTAAGGCAATATATTAAGCAGTTAATTAGGCAGGCAATTTGGCTGGTAATTAGGGCAGGCAATTAGGCAGGCTATAAGGCAGGCAATTAGGCAGTTTATAAAGCATTTAATAAGGGCAGGCAATTGGGCAGTTAATTAGGCAGGCAATTAGGCAGTTAATAAGGAAGGCTATTATGAAGTCAAATAGGCAGGCATGCATTTAAGCAGTTAATTGGGTAAGCAGGCAATTTGGCACGTAATTAGGCAGGCAATTAGGCAGGCAATAAGGCAGGCAATTAAGCAGGGCAATTAGGCCTGGCAATAAGGCAGGCATTAAGCAGTTAATTAGGCAGGTAATTAGGCAGTTAATAAGGCAGGGCAATAATGAAGTCAATTATGCAGGCAATTAGGCAGGAAGGCAGGCAAATAGGTACGCAATTAGGAAGGCAAGCAATTAGATAGGCAGTAAGGCAGTTAATTATGCATGGCAATTAAGCAAATAATTATGCAGCAATTAGGCAGTTAATTAGGAAGGCAATTAGGCAGGCAATTACGCAGGCAATAAGGCAGGCAATTAGGCAGGAAGGCAGGCAATAAGGTAGGCAATTAGGTAGGCAATTAGTCAGGCAAACTATTAGGCAGGCAGTAATGCAGTTAATTAAGTAGGCAATTAGGCAAATCATTAGGCAGGCAATTAGGCAGTTTAATTAGGCAAGCAATTATGCATCTAATTAGGCAGGGCAATTAGGCAGGCAATAAGGCAGTTAATTAAGCAGGCAATAAGGCAGG
>NW_026962474.1:0-46735 GCF_032445375.1 Bacillus rossius redtenbacheri | reverse complement strand
GGTTCTTCTGATGCTTGTCGACTTTTTTCTACTTTAAATAGCTTATTTAAGTGCCTTTAAGTAAATATTATTTCATTCATATTGTTCCGAGTGATTTGGTTTGATATAATAATATTACCCACTAATTTCGTTATAATTGGATTTATTTCGTATTCATTGGAATCGTTTATGATTCGTTTGGTTAACTCTCATTAATTTGTACAATTAGATTATATTTCCACACATTTGAGTCCTTTCCAATGTTTTGTTTGTTATATCATTTATTTAATGATTTAATTTGTTTCTATTCAAGTAAACTTATTTCGTTATAAAATGGGTTCTTTTGATGCAATTTGACCTTTTTCCTACTTCTTTTATATAAAAAAGTAAATTTTGGTAGATATCAATTCATTTAAATTGTTTCGAGAGATTTGTTTTGATGTAATAATTTTCCGAATAAATTTGTTTATATCGAATTCATTAAAATCGTTTATTATTTTTTAATTACTATTTTATTGTACATTTATATAACATTTCTTCACATTGGCAGGCAATTAGGGCAGGCAGGCATTTAGGCATGCATTAGGCAGGCAATTAGCCAGGTATTTAGGCTGGCAATTAGGCAGGCAATTAGTCAGGCCGACAATTAGACAGGCAGGTAATTAGGCAAGCAGGTAATTAGGCAGGCAGGCAATTAGGCAGTCAGGCAATTAGGCAGGCAGGTAATAAGGCAGGCAGGCAATTAGGCAGGCAGGCAATTATGCAGGCAGGAAATTAGACAGGCAATTAGGCAGGCAATTAGGCAGGCAATTAAGCAGGCAATCAGGCAGGCAATTAGGCAGTCAGGCAATTAGGCAGGATACAATTAGGCAGGATACAATTAGGCAGGTAATAAGGCAGGCAGGCAATTAGGCAGGCAGGCAATTATGCAGGCAGCATTTAGACAGGCTATTAGGGAGGCTATTAGGCAGGCAATTAGGCAGGCAATTAAGCAGGCAATCAGGCAGGCAATTAGGCAAGCAATTAGGCAGGCAGGCAATGAGGCAGGTAGGCAATTAGGCAGGCAATTAGTCAGGCTAATAAGCAGACAATTAGACAGGCAGGCAATTAGGCAGGTAGGAAAAAGGGCAGGATATTATGCAGGCAATTAAGCAGTTAATTAGACAGATAATTAAGCAGTTAATAAGGCAGGCAATTAGGCAGTTATAAGGCAAGCAATAAGGCTGTTAATTAGGCAGGCAGGCAGTTAATTAGGCAGGCAAATAGGCAGGCAATTAGGCAGGCAATTAGGCTGTTAATTAAGCTGTCAATTTGGCAGTTAATAAGACAGGCAATTAGGAAGGCAATTAGGCAGTCAATTAGGCAGGAAATAAGGCAGTTAATTAGGCAGGCAATTAGGCAGTTAATAAGGCAGGCAATTCGCAAGGCAATTAGGCAGGCAGTTAGGCAGGCAATTAGGCAGGCAATTTGGCAGGCAATTAAACAGTTAATTAGGCAGGCAAATAGACAGTTAATTAGGCAGGCAATTAGGCTGTTAATTAAGCTAGAAATAAGGCAGTTAATTAGGGAAGCAATTAGGCAGGCAGGTAATTCGGCATGCAATTTAGCAGTTAATTAGGCAGGCAATAAGGCAGGCAAATAGGCAGGCAATCAGGCAGGCAATTAGGCACGAAATTAGGCAATTAATTAGGCAGGCAATAAGGCAGGCAATTAGGCGGTAAATTAGGCAGGCAATTAGGCAGCCAATTAGGCAGCCAATTAGGCAGCCAATTAGGCAGTTAATTAGGCAGGCAATTAGGCAGGCAATTAAGCAGGCAATTAAGCAGGCAAGCAATTAGGCAGGCAAGCAATTAGGCAGGCAATTAGACAGTTAATTAGGCAGTAAATTAGGCAGTAAATTAGGCAGATAATTAGGCAGGCATAAAGGCAGTTAATTAGGCAGGCAATTAAGCAAACAATTAGGTAGGCAATAAGGCAGTTAATTAGATAGGCAATTAGGCAGGCAATTAGACAGGCAATTAGGCAGTTAGTAAGGCAGGCTATTAGGCAGGCTATCAGGAAGTTAATTAGGCAGGCAATTAGGCAGGCAATAAGGCAGTTAATTGGGTAAGCAATTAGGCAGGCAATTAGGCAGGCAAGCAATTAGGCAGGCAATTAGGCAGTTAATTAGGCAGTTAATTAGACAGTTAATTAGGCAGGCAATTAGGCAGTTTATTAGGCAGGCAATTAGGCAGTTAATTAGGCAGGCAATTAGGCAGGCAATTAAGCAGGCTATTAGGCAGGCAATTAGGCAAGCAATTAGGCAGGCAATTAGGCGGGTAATTAGGCAGGCAGTTAGGCAGTTAATTAGGCAGGCAGTTAGGCAGGCAATAAAGCAGTTAATTAGACAGGCAATTAGGCAGGCAATTAAGCAGTCAATTAGGCAGGCTATTAAGCAGGCAATTAGGCAGGCAATTAAGAAGGCATTTAGACAGGCAAATAGGCAAGCAATTAGGCAGTTAATTAGGCAGGCAATTAGGCAGGCAAATAGACAGGCAATTAAGCAGGCAATTAGGCAGTTAATTAAGCAGGCAATTAGGCAGTTAACTAAGCAGGCAATTAAGCAGTTAATTAGGCAGGCAATTAGGCAGGAAATTAGGCAGTTAATTAGGCAGGCGTTTAGGGAGGCAATTAGGCAGATAATTAGGCATTTAATAAGGCAGGCAATTAGGCATTTAATTAGGCAGGCAATTAGGCATTTAATTAGGCAGGCAATTAGGCATTTAATTAGGCATGCAATTAGGCAGGCAATTAGGCAATTAATTAGGCAGGCAATTCGGCAGGCAATTAGGCAGGCAATTAGGCAGTTAATTAGGCAGGCAATTAGGCAGTTAATAAGGCAGGCAATAAGGCAGGCAATTAGGCAGGCAATGAGGCAGGCAATTAGGCAGTTAATTAGGCAGGCAATAAAGCAGGCAATTAGGCAGGCAATTAGGCAAGCAATTAGGCAGGCAATGAGTCAGGCAATTAGGCAGGCAGGCAATTAGGCAGGCAATAAGTCAGGATATTAAGCAGGCAATAAGGCAGGCAATTAGGCAGACAATTAGGCAGGCAATTAGGCAGGCAATTAGGCAGGCAATGAGGCAGGCAATTAGGCAGTTAATTAGGCAGGCAATAAAGCAGGCAATTAGGCAGGCAATTAGGCAAGCAATTAGGCAGGCAATGAGTCAGGCAATTAGGCAGGCAGGCAATTAGGCAGGCAATAAGTCAGGATATTAAGCAGGCCATTAGACAGGCAGGCAATTAGGCAGGTCGGCAATAGGGCAGGATATTATGCAGGCAATTAAGCAGTTAATTAGACAGGCAATTAGGCAGACCATTAGGCAGTTAATTAGTAAGGCAATTAGGCAGGCAATATGGCAGTTAATTAGGCAGGCAATTAGGCAGTTAATAAGGCAGGCATTAAGGCTGTTAATTAGGCAGGCAGGCAGGCAGTTAATTAGGCAGGAAAAAAGGCAGGCAATTAGACAGTCAATTAGGCAGGCAATTTGGGAGTTAATTAAGCTGTTAATTAGGCAGGCAATTAGGCAGGCAATTAGGCAGGCAGTTAGGCGGGTAATTAGGCAGGCAGTTAGGCAGTTAATTAGGCAGGCAATTAGGCAGGCAATTAGGCTGTAAATTAAGCAGGCAATCAGGCAGTTAATAATACAGGCAATTAGGCAGGCAATTAGACCTGTTAATAAGGCAGACTATTAGCAAGGCAATTAGGCAGGCAGTTAGGCAGGCAATTAGGCAGGCAATTAAGCAGTCAATTTGGCAGGCAATTAGACAGTTAATTAGGCAGGCAATTAGGCAGACAATTAAGTAGTCACATAGGCAGTTAATTAGGCAGGCTATTAAGCAGGCAATTTGGCAGGTAATTAGGCAGGCACTTAGGCATTTTATTAGGCAGGCAATTAGGCATTTTATTAGGCAGGCAATCAGGCAGGCAATTAGGCAGTTAATTAGGCAGGCAATTAAGCAGACAATTAAGCAGGCGATTAGGCAGGCAATTAGGCAAGCAATTAGGCTGGCAATTAAGCAGGCAATTAGGCAGATAATTAGGCAGGCAATTAGGCAGGCAATAAGGCAGTTAATTTGGCGGGTAATTAGGCAGGCAGATAGGCAGTTAATTAGGCAGGCAATAAAGCAGGCATAAGGCTGTTAATTAAGAAGGCAATTAGGCAGTTAATTAGGGAGGCAATTAGGTCTTTATTAGTCAGTTAATTAGGAAGGCAATTAAGTAGGCAATTAGGAAGTTAATTAGGCAGGCAATTACGCATTTAATAAGGCAGGCAATTTGGCATTTAATTTGGCAGGCAATAAGGCAGGCAATTAGGCAGGCAGTTAGGCAGGCAGTTAGGCAAGTAATTAGACAGGCAATTAGGCAGGCAATTGGGCAGGCAATCAGGCAGATAATTAGGCAGGCAATTAGGCAGTTAATTAAGCAGGTAATTAGGCAGGCAATTAGGCAGTTAATTAGGCAGGTAATTAGGCAGTTAATTAGGCAGGCAATTGGGCCGGCAATCAGGCAGATAATTAGGCATGCAATTAGGCAGTTAATTAGGCAGGCAATTAGGCAGTTAATTAGGCAGGCAATTAGGCAGTTAATTAGGCAGGCAATTAGGCAGTTAATTAGGCAGGCAATTAGGCATGCAATTAAGCAGGTAATCAGGCAGGCAATTAGACAGTCAGGCAATTAGGCAAGATACAATTAGGCAGGCAGGTAATAAGGCAGGCAGACAATTAGGCAGGCAGGCAATTATGCAGGCAGGCCATTAGACAGGCAATTGGGCAGGCTATTAAGAAGGCAATTAGCCAGGCAATTAAGCAGGCAATCAGGCAGGCAATTAGGTTAGCAATTAGGCAGGCAGGCAATTTGGCAGGCAGGCAATAAGGCAGGCAATTAGGCAGGCAATTAAGCAGGCAATAAGGCAGTTAATTGGGCAAGCAATTAGGCAGGCAATTAGGCAGTTAATTAGGCAGGCAATTAGGCAGTAAATTAAGCAGTCATTAGGCATGCAATTAGGCAGGCAGGCAATTAGGCAGGTAGGCAAAAAGGCACTCAATTAGGCAATTAATTAGGCAGTTACTTAGGCAGGCAATAAGGCAGGCAATTAGGCAGGCAGTTAGGCAGGCAGTTAGGCAAGTAATTAGACAGGCAATTAGGCAGGCAATTGGGCAGGCAATCAGGCAGATAATTAGGCAGGCAATTAGGCAGTTAATTAGGCAGGTAATTAGGCAGTTAATTAAGCAGGCATTAGGCATGCAATTTGGCAGGCAGGCAATTAGGCAGGTAGGCAAAAAGGCACTCATTTAGGCAATGAATTAGGCAGTTAATTAGGCAGGCAATTAGGCAGGCAATTAAGCAGGCAATTAGGCAGGCAAGCAATGAGGCAGTTAATTAGGTAGGCAAATAGGCAGATAATTAGGCAGGCAATAAGGCAGGCAATTAGGCAGGCAATTAAGCAGGCAATTATATAGGCAATAAGGCAGTTAATTGGGCAAGCAATTAGGCAGTCAATAAGGCAGTTAATTAGGCAGGCAATTAGGCAGGCAATTAGGCAGAAATAAGGCAGGCAATTGGGCAGTTATAAGGCAAGCAATAAGGCAGGCAATAAGGCAGGCAATTAAGCAGGCAATTAGACAGGCAGGCAATTTGGCAGTTAATTAGGCAGTAAATTATGCAGATAATTAGGCAGGCAATAAGGCAGTTAATTAGGCATGCAATTAGGCAGGCAATTAAGCAGGCAATTAGGCAGGCAATAAGGCAGTTAATTAGGCAGTTAATTAGGCAGTTAAAGGACAGGCAATTACGCAAGCAATAAGGCTGTTAATTACGCATGCAATTAGGCAGTTAATTAGGCAGGCAAATAGGCAGGCAATTATTTAGTCAATTAGGCACGCAATTAGGGAGTTAAATAAGCAGTTAATGAGGCAGTTAATTAGGTAGGCAATTAGGCATGCAATTAGGCAATTAATTAGGCAGGCAATTAGGCAGGCAATTAGGCAGGCAATTAGTCAGGCAGACAATTAGACAGGCAGGTAATTAGGCAAGCAGGTAATTAGGCAGGCAGGCAATTAGACAGGGAATTAGGCAGGCAATTAGGCAGGCAATTAGGCAGGCAATTAAGCAGGTAATCAGGCAGGCAATTAGGCAGGGTACAATTAGTCAGGCAGGTAATAAGGCAGGCAGACAATTAGGCAGGCAGGCAATTATGCAGGCAGGCAATTAGACAGGCAATTAGGCAGGCTATTAAGGAGGCAATTAAGGCAGGCAATTAAGCAGGCAATCAGGAAGGCAATTAGGCAAGCAATTAGGCGGGTAGCCAATGAGGCAGGTAGGCATTTAGGCAGGCAATTAGTCAGGCTATTAAGCAGACATTTAGACAGGCAGGCAATTAGGCAGGTAGGAAATAGGACAGGATATTATGCAGGCAATTAAGCAGTTAATTAGACAGGCAATTAGTCAGGCAATTAAGCAGGCAATAAGGCAGGCAATTAGGCAGGCAATTAGGCAGGCAATTAGGCAGGCAATTAGGCAGGCAATGAGGCAGGCAATTAGGCAGTTAATTAGGCAGTTAATTAGGCAGGCAATAAAGCAGGCAATTAGGCAGGCAATTAGGCAAGCAATTAGGCAGGCAATGAGTCAGGCAATTAGGCAGGCAGGCAATTAGGCAGGCAATAAGTCAGGATATTAAGCAGGCCATTAGACAGGCAGGCAATTAGGCAGGTCGGCAATAGGGCAGGATATTATGCAGGCAATTAAGCAGTTAATTAGACAGGCAATTAGGCAGACCATTAGGCAGTTAATTAGTAAGGCAATTAGGCAGGCAATATGGCAGTTAATTAGGCAGGCAATTAGGCAGTTAATAAGGCAGGCATTAAGGCTGTTAATTAGGCAGGCAGGCAGGCAGTTAATTAGGCAGGAAAAAAGGCAGGCAATTAGACAGTCAATTAGGCAGGCAATTTGGGAGTTAATTAAGCTGTTAATTAGGCAGGCAATTAGGCAGGCAATTAGGCAGGCAGTTAGGCGGGTAATTAGGCAGGCAGTTAGGCAGTTAATTAGGCAGGCAAATAGGCAGGCAATTAGGCTGTAAATTAAGCAGGCAATTAGGCAGTTAATAATACAGGCAATTAGGCAGGCAATTAGACCTGTTAATAAGGCAGACTATTAGCAAGGCAATTAGGCAGGCAGTTAGGCAGGCAATTAGGCAGGCAATTAAGCAGGCAATTTGGCAGGCAATTAGACAGTTTATTAGGCAGGCAATTAGGCAGTTAATTAAGCAGGCAATAAGACAGTTAATTAGGGAAGCAATTAGGCAGGCAGGTAATTAGGCATGCAATTAAGCAGTTAATAAGGCAGGCAGGCAATAAGGCAGGCAAATAGGCAGGCAATTAGGCAGGCAATTAGGCAGGCAATTAGGCAGTTAATTAGGCAGGCAATTAGGCAGTTAATTTGGCAAACAATTAGGCAGGTAATTAGGCAGGCTATTAGGCAGGCAATTAGGTAGTTAATTAGGCAGGCAATTTGGCAGGCAAAAAAACTGGCAATTAGACAGGCAATTAGGCAAGCAATAAGGCAGTTAATTAGGCAGAAAATCAAGCAGGGAATTAGGCAGGCCATTAAGCAGGCAATTGGGCATGCAGACAATTAGGCTGGCAATTAGGCAGGGAATAAGGCAGGCAATTAGGCAGGCAATTAGCCTGGCATTTAGACAGGCAATTAGGCAAGCAATTAGGCAGTTAATAAGGCAGGCAAATAGGCAGGCAATTAAGCAGGCAATTAGGCAGTTAATTAGGCAGGCAATTAGGCAGGTATTAAGCAGGCACTAGGAATGCAATTAGGCAGGCAGGCAATTAGGCAGGTAGGCAAAAATGCACTCAATTAGGCAATTAATTAGGCAGGCAATAAAACAGGAAATTAGGCAGGCAATTAGCCTGGCATTTAGACAGGCAATTAGGCAAGCAATTAGCCAGTAATTAGGCAGGCAATTAGGCAGGCAAATATACACTTAATTAGGCAATTAATTAGGCAATAAGGCAGGCAATTAGGCAGGCAATTAGGCAGGCAATAAGGCAGGCAGTTAGGAGGGTAATTAGACAGGCAATTAGGCAGGCAATTAGGCAGGCAATTAGTCAGATAATAAGGCAGGCAATTAGGCAGTTAATTAGGCAGGTATTAAGCAGGAACTAGGAATGCAATTAGGCACGCAGGCAATTAGGCAGGTAGGCAAAAATGCACTCAATTAGGCAATTAATTAGGCAGGCAATAAGGCAGGCAATTAGGCAGGCAATTAGCCTGGCATTTAGACAGGCAATTAGGCAAGCAATTAGGCAGTTAATTAGGCAGGCAATTAGGCAGGCAAATATACACTTAATTAGGCAGTTAATTAGGCAGGCAATTAGCAGGCAATTAGCAGGCAATTAGGCAGGCAATTAAGAAGGCATTTAGACAGGCAATTAGGCAAGCAATTAGGCAGTTAATTAGGCAGGCAATTAGGCAGGCAATTAAGTAGGCTCTTAGGCAGTTAATTAGGCAGGCTATTAAGCAGGCACTTAGGCAGTTAATTAGGCAGACTATTAAGCAGGCAATTAGGCAGTTAATTAGGCAGGCAATTAGGCAATTTATTAGGCAGGCAATTAGGCAGGCAATTAGGCATTTTATTAGGCAGGCAATTAGGCAGGCAATTAGGTAGTTAATTAGGCAGGCAATTAAGCAGACAATTAAGCAGGCAATTAGGCAGGCAATTAGGCAAGCAATTAGGAAGGCAATGAATCAGGCAAATAGGCAGATAATTAGGCAGGCAATTAGGCAGGCAATAAGGCAGTTAATAAGGCGGGTAATTAGGCAGGCAGATAGGCAGTTAATTAGGCAGGCAATAAAGCAGGCAATAAGGCTCTTAATTAAGCAGGAAATTAGGCAGATAATTAGGCAGGCAATTAGGCAGTTAATTAGGCAGGCAATTAGGCAGTTAATTAAGAAGGCAATTAAGCAGGCAATTAGGAAGTTATTTAGGCAGGCAATTAGGCATTTAATTAGGCAAGCAATTTGGCATTAAATTAGGCAGGCAATTAGGCAGGCAATTAGGAAGTTAATTAGGCAGGCGTTTAGGGAGGCAATTAGGCAGGCAATTAGGCAGTTAATTAGGCAGGCAATTCGGCAGGCAATTAGGCAGTTAATAAGGCAGGCAATAAGGCTCTTAATTAGGCATGCAATTAGGCAGTTAATTAGGCAGGCAAATAGGCAGGCAATTAGTTAGGCAATTAGGAAGATAAATAAGCAGTTATGAGGCAGTTAATTAGGTAGGCAATTAGGCATGCAATTAATTAGGCAGGCAATAAGGCAGGCAATTAAGCAGGCAATAAGGCAGGCTATTAGGCAGGCAATTAGGTAGTTATTAGGCGGGTAATTAGGCAGGCAGTTAGGCAGGTATTTATGCAGGCAATTAGGCTCTTAATTAAGCAGGCAATTAGGCAGTTAATAAGACAGGCAATTAGGCAGTCAATTAGGCAGGAAATAAGGCAGTTAATTAGGCAGGCAATTAGGCAGGCAATTAGGCAGTTAATTAGGCAGTTAATTAGGCAGGCAATTAGGCAGTTAATTAGGCAGGCAATTAGGCAGTTAATTATGCAGTTAATTAGGCAGTTAATTAGGCGGGTAATTAGGCAGGCAGATAGGCTGTTAATTATGCAGGCAATTAAGCTGTTAATTAAGCAGGCAATTAGGCAGGCAATTAGGCTGTTAATTAAGCTGTCAATTAGGCAGTTAATAAGACAGGCAATTAGGAAGGCAATTAGGCAGTCAATTAGGCAGGAAATAAGGCAGTTAATTAGGCAGGCAATTAGGCAGTTAATAAGGCAGGCAATTCGCAAGGCAATTAGGCAGGCAATTAGGCAGGCAATTAAACAGTTAATTAGGCAGTTAATTAGGCAGGCAGCTAGGCAGTTAGTTAGGAAGGCAATTAAGCAGGCAATTAGGAAGTTAATTAGGCAGGCAATTAGGTATTTAATAAGGCAGGCAGTTTGGCATTTAATTTGGCAAGCAATTAGGCAGGCAATTAGGCAGTTAATTAGGCAGGCGTTTAGGGAGGCAATTAGGCAGTTAATTAGGCAGTTAATTAGGCATTTAATTAGGCAGGCAATTCGGCAGTTAATTAGGCAAGCAATTAGGAAGTTAATTAGGCAGGCAATTAGGCAGTTAATTAGGCAAGCAATTAGGCAGGAAATTAGGCAGTTAATTAGGCAGGCAATTAGTCATTTTATTAGGCAGGCAATAAGGCAGGCAATTAGGCAGGCAGTTAGGCAGGTAATTAGGCAGGCAATTAGGCAGGCAATAAGGCTTTTAATTAAGCAGGAAATTAGGCAGTTAATAAGACAGGCAATTAGGCAGTCAATTAGGCAGGAAATAAGGCAGTTAATTGGGCAAGCAATTAGGCAGGCAATTAGGCAGTTAATTAGGCAGTAAATTAGGCAGATATTTAGGCAGGCAATAAGGCAGTTAATTAGGCAGGCAATTAGGCATTTTATTAGGCAGGCAATAAGGCAGGCAATTAGGCAGTTAATTAGGCAGGCAATTAGGCAGACAATTAAGTAGTCACATAGGCAGTTAATTAGGCAGGCTATTAAGCAGGCAATTTGGCAGGTAATTAGGCAGGCACTTAGGCATTTTATTAGGCAGGCAATTAGGCATTTTATTAGGCAGGCAATTAGGCAGGCAATTAGGCAGTTAATTAGGCAGGCAATTAAGCAGACAATTAAGCAGGCGATTAGGCAGGCAATTAGGCAAGCAATTAGGCAGGCAATTAGGCAGATAATTAGGCAGGCAACTAGGCAGGCAATAAGGCAGTTAATTTGGCGGGTAATTAGGCAGGCAGATAGGCAGTTAATTAGGCAGGCAATAAAGCAGGCATAAGGATGTTAATTAAGAAGGCAATTAGGCAGTTAATTAGGGAGGCAATTAGGTAGTTAATTAGGCAGGTAATTAGGAAGGCAATTAAGTAGGCAATTAGGAAGTTAATTAGGCAGGCAATTACGCATTTAATAAGGCAGGCAATTTGGCATTTAATTTGGCAGGCAATAAGGCAGGCAATTAGGCAGGCAGTTAGGCAGGCAGTTAGGCAAGTTTTTAGACAGGCAAT
Organism: Bacillus rossius redtenbacheri; assembly: GCF_032445375.1. Classification (NCBI taxonomy): domain Eukaryota; kingdom Metazoa; phylum Arthropoda; class Insecta; order Phasmatodea; family Bacillidae; genus Bacillus; species Bacillus rossius. The sequence continues at coordinate 35,597 of NW_026962474.1, read as the reverse complement.
TAGGCAGGCAATTGGGCAGGCAATCAGGCAGATAATTAGGCAGGCAATTAGGCAGTTAATTAAGCAGGTAATTAGGCAGGCAATTAGGCAGTTAATTAGGCAGGTAATTAGGCAGTTAATTAGGCAGGCAATTGGGCCGGCAATCAGGCAGATAATTAGGCATGCAATTAGGCAGTTAATTAGGCAGGCAATTAGGCAGTTAATTAGGCAGGCAATTAGGCAGTTAATTAGGCAGGCAATTAGGCAGTTAATTAGGCAGGCAATTAGGCATGCAATTAAGCAGGTAATCAGGCAGGCAATTAGACAGTCAGGCAATTAGGCAAGATACAATTAGGCAGGCAGGTAATAAGGCAGGCAGACAATTAGGCAGGCAGGCAATTATGCAGGCAGGCCATTAGACAGGCAATTGGGCAGGCTATTAAGAAGGCAATTAGCCAGGCAATTAAGCAGGCAATCAGGCAGGCAATTAGGTTAGCAATTAGGCAGGCAGGCAATTTGGCAGGCAGGCAATAAGGCAGGCAATTAGGCAGGCAATTAAGCAGGCAATAAGGCAGTTAATTGGGCAAGCAATTAGGCAGGCAATTAGGCAGTTAATTAGGCAGGCAATTAGGCAGTAAATTAAGCAGTCATTAGGCATGCAATTAGGCAGGCAGGCAATTAGGCAGGTAGGCAAAAAGGCACTCAATTAGGCAATTAATTAGGCAGTTACTTAGGCAGGCAATAAGGCAGGCAATTAGGCAGGCAGTTAGGCAGGCAGTTAGGCAAGTAATTAGACAGGCAATTAGGCAGGCAATTGGGCAGGCAATCAGGCAGATAATTATGCAGGCAATTAGGCAGTTAATTAGGCAGGTAATTAGGCAGTTAATTAAGCAGGCATTAGGCATGCAATTTGGCAGGCAGGCAATTAGGCAGGTAGGCAAAAAGGCACTCATTTAGGCAATGAATTGGGCAGTTAATTAGGCAGGCAATTAGGCAGGCAATTAAGCAGGCAATTAGGCAGGCAAGCAATGAGGCAGTTAATTAGGTAGGCAAATAGGCAGATAATTAGGCAGGCAATAAGGCAGGCAATTAGGCAGGCAATTATATAGGCAATAAGGCAGTTAATTGGGCAAGCAATTAGGCAGGCAATAAGGCAGGCAATTAGGCAGGCAATTAGGCAGAAATAAGGCAGGCAATTAGGCAGTTATAAGGCAAGCAATAAGGCAGGCAATAAGGCAGGCAATTAAGCTGGCAATTAGACAGGCAGGCAATTTGGCAGTTAATTAGGCAGTAAATTATGCAGATAATTAGGCAGGCAATAAGGCAGTTAATTAGGCATGCAATTAGGCAGGCAATTAAGCAGGCAATTAGGCAGGCAATAAGGCAGTTAATTAGGCAGTTAATTAGGCAGTTAAAGGACAGGCAATTACGCAGGCAATAAGGCTGTTAATTAGGCATGCAATTAGGCAGTTAATTAGGCAGGCAAATAGGCAGGCAATTATTTAGTCAATTAGGCACGCAATTAGGGAGTTAAATAAGCAGTTAATGAGGCAGTTAATTAGGTAGGCAATTAGGCATGCAATTAGGCAATTAATTAGGCAGGCAATTAGGCAGGCAATTAGTCAGGCAGACAATTAGACAGGCAGGTAATTAGGCAAGCAGGTAATTAGGCAGGCAGGCAATTAGACAGGGAATTAGGCAGGCAATTAGGCAGGCAATTAGGCAGGCAATTAAGCAGGTAATCAGGCAGGCAATTAGGCAGGGTACAATTAGGCAGGCAGGTAATAAGGCAGGCAGACAATTAGGCAGGCAGGCAATTATGCAGGCAGGCAATTAGACAGGCAATTAAGGAGACAATTAAGGCAGGCAATTAAGCAGGCAATCAGGAAGGCAATTATGCAAGCAATTAGGCGGGTAGCCAATGAGGCAGGTAGGCATTTAGGCAGGCAATTAGTCAGGCTATTAAGCAGACATTTAGACAGGCAGGCAATTAGGCAGGTAGGAAATAGGACAGGATATTATGCAGGCAATTAAGCAGTTAATTAGACAGGCAATTAGTCAGGCAATTAAGCAGGCAATAAGGCAGGCAATTAGGCAGGCAATTAGGCAGGCAATTAGGCAGGCAATTAGGCAGGCAATGAGGCAGGCAATTAGGCAGTTAATTAGGCAGTTAATTAGGCAGGCAATAAAGCAGGCAATTAGGCAGGCAATTAGGCAAGCAATTAGGCAGGCAATGAGTCAGGCAATTAGGCAGGCAGGCAATTAGGCAGGCAATAAGTCAGGATATTAAGCAGGCCATTAGACAGGCAGGCAATTAGGCAGGTCGGCAATAGGGCAGGATATTATGCAGGCAATTAAGCAGTTAATTAGACAGGCAATTAGGCAGACCATTAGGCAGTTAATTAGTAAGGCAATTAGGCAGGCAATATGGCAGTTAATTAGGCAGGCAATTAGGCAGTTAATAATGCAGGCATTAAGGCTGTTAATTAGGCAGGCAGGCAGGCAGTTAATTAGGCAGGAAAAAAGGCAGGCAATTAGACAGTCAATTAGGCAGGCAATTTGGGAGTTAATTAAGCTGTTAATTAGGCAGGCAATTAGGCAGGCAATTAGGCAGGCAGTTAGGCGGGTAATTAGGCAGGCAGTTAGGCAGTTAATTAGGCAGGCAATTAGGCAGGCAATTAGGCAGGCAATTAGGCTGTAAATTAAGCAGGCAATTAGGCAGTTAATAATACAGGCAATTAGGCAGGCAATTAGACCTGTTAATAAGGCAGACTATTAGCAAGGCAATTAGGCAGGCAGTTAGGCAGGCAATTAGGCAGGCAATTAAGCAGGCAATTTGGCAGGCAATTAGACAGTTAATTAGGCAGGCAATTAGGCAGACAATTAAGTAGTCACATAGGCAGTTAATTAGGCAGGCTATTAAGCAGGCAATTTGGCAGGTAATTAGGCAGGCACTTAGGCATTTTATTAGGCAGGCAATTAGGCATTTTATTAGGCAGGCAATCAGGCAGGCAATTAGGCAGTTAATTAGGCAGGCAATTAAGCAGACAATTAAGCAGGCGATTAGGCAGGCAATTAGGCAAGCAATTAGGCTGGCAATTAGGCAGGCAATTAGGCAGATAATTAGGCAGGCAATTAGGCAGGCAATAAGGCAGTTAATTTGGCGGGTAATTAGGCAGGCAGATAGGCAGTTAATTAGGCAGGCAATAAAGCAGGCATAAGGCTGTTAATTAAGAAGGCAATTAGGCAGTTAATTAGGGAGGCAATTAGGTAGTTAATTAGGCAGTTAATTAGGAAGGCAATTAAGTAGGCAATTAGGAAGATAATTAGGCAGGCAATTACGCATTTAATAAGGCAGGCAATTTGGCATTTAATTTGGCAGGCAATAAGGCAGGCAATTAGGCAGGCAGTTAGGCAGGCAGTTAGGCAAGTAATTAGACAGGCAATTAGGCAGGCAATTGGGCAGGCAATCAGGCAGATAATTAGGCAGGCAATTAGGCAGTTAATTAAGCAGGTAATTAGGCAGGCAATTAGGCAGTTAATTAGGCAGGTAATTAGGCAGTTAATTAGGCAGGCAATTGGGCCGGCAATCAGGCAGATAATTAGGCATGCAATTAGGCAGTTAATTAGGCAGGCAATTAGGCAGTTAATTAGGCAGGCAATTAGGCAGTTAATTAGGCAGGCAATTAGGCAGTTAATTAGGCAGGCAATTAGGCATGCAATTAAGCAGGTAATCAGGCAGGCAATTAGACAGTCAGGCAATTAGGCAAGATACAATTAGGCAGGCAGGTAATAAGGCAGGCAAACAATTAGGCAGGCAGGCAATTATGCAGGCAGGCCATTAGACAGGCAATTGGGCAGGCTATTAAGAAGGCAATTAGCCAGGCAATTAAGCAGGCAATCAGGCAGGCAATTAGGTTAGCAATTAGGCAGGCAGGCAATTTGGCAGGCAGGCAATAAGGCAGGCAATTAGGCAGGCAATTAAGCAGGCAATAAGGCAGTTAATTGGGCAAGCAATTAGGCAGGCAATTAGGCAGTTAATTAGGCAGGCAATTAGGCAGTAAATTAAGCAGTCATTAGGCATGCAATTAGGCAGGCAGGCAATTAGGCAGGTAGGCAAAAAGGCACTCAATTAGGCAATTAATTAGGCAGTTACTTAGGCAGGCAATAAGGCAGGCAATTAGGCAGGCAGTTAGGCAGGCAGTTAGGCAAGTAATTAGACAGGCAATTAGGCAGGCAATTGGGCAGGCAATCAGGCAGATAATTAGGCAGGCAATTAGGCAGTTAATTAGGCAGGTAATTAGGCAGTTAATTAAGCAGGCATTAGGCATGCAATTTGGCAGGCAGGCAATTAGGCAGGTAGGCAAAAAGGCACTAATTTAGGCAATGAATTAGGCAGTTAATTAGGCAGGCAATTAGGCAGGCAATTAAGCAGGCAATTAGGCAGGCAAGCAATGAGGCAGTTAATTAGGTAGGCAAATAGGCAGATAATTAGGCAGGCAATAAAGCAGGCAATTAGGCAGGCAATTAAGCAGGCAATTATATAGGCAATAAGGCAGTTAATTGGGCAAGCAATTAGGCTGTCAATAAGGCAGTTAATTAGGCAGGCAATTAGGCAGGCAATTAGGCAGAAATAAGGCAGGCAATTAGGCAGTTATTAGGCAAGCAATAAGGCAGGCAATAAGGCAGGCAATTAAGCAGGCAATTAGACAGGCAGGCAATTTGGCAGTTAATTAGGCAGTAAATTATGCAGATAATTAGGCAGGCAATAAGGCAGTTAATTAGGCATGCAATTAGGCAGGCAATTAAGCAGGCAATTAGGCAGGCAATAAGGCAGTTAATTAGGCAGTTAATTAGGCAGTTAAAGGACAGGCAATTACGCAGGCAATAAGGCTGTTAATTAGGCATGCAATTAGGCAGTTAAATAGGCAGGCAAATAGGCAGGCAATTATTTAGTCAATTAGGCACGCAATTAGGGAGTTAAATAAGCAGTTAATGAGGCAGTTAATTAGGTAGGCAATTAGGCATGCAATTAGGCAATTAATTAGGCAGGCAATTAGGCAGGCAATTAGGCAGGCAATTAGTCAGGCAGACAATTAGACAGGCAGGTAATTAGGCAAGCAGGTAATTAGGCAGGCAGGCAATTAGACAGGGAATTAGGCAGGCAATTAGGCAGGCAATTAGGCAGGCAATTAAGCAGGTAATCAGGCAGGCAATTAGGCAGGGTACAATTAGGCAGGCAGGTAATAAGGCAGGCAGACAATTAGGCAGGCAGGCAATTATGCAGGCAGGCAATTAGACAGGCAATTAGGCAGGCTATTAAGGAGGCAATTAAGGCAGGCAATTAAGCAGGCAATCAGGAAGGCAATTAGGCAAGCAATTAGGCGGGTAGCCAATGAGGCAGGTAGGCATTTAGGCAGGCAATTAGTCAGGCTATTAAGCAGACATTTAGACAGGCAGGCAATTAGGCAGGTAGGAAATAGGACAGGATATTATGCAGGCAATTAAGCAGTTAATTAGACAGGCAATTAGTCAGGCAGTAAATTAAGCAGGCAATTAGGCAGTTAATTAGGCAGGCAATTAGGCAGTTAATTAGGCAGGTAATTAGGCAGGCAATTAGGCAGGCAATTAGGCAGCTTATTAGGCAGGCAAATAGGCAGGCAATTAGTTAGTCAATTAGGCAGGCAATTAGGAAGATAAATAAGCAGTTAATGAGGCAGTTAATTAGGTAGGCAATTAGGCATGCAATTAGGCAATTAATTAGGCAGGCAATAAGGCAGGCAATTAAGCAGGCAATAAGGCAGGCTTTTAGGCAGGCAATTAGGCAGTTAATTAGGCGCGTAATTAGGCAGGCAGTTAGGCAGTTAATTAGGCAGGCAATTAGGCAGGCAATAAGGTTCTTAATTAAGCAGGCAATTAAGCAGTTAATAAGAGAGGCAATTAGGCAGTCAATTAGGCAGGAAATAAGGTAGTTAATTAGGCAGGAAATTAGGCAGGAAATTAGGCTGTTAATTAAGCTGTCAATTAGGCAGTTAATAAGACAGGCAATTAGGAAGGCAATTAGGGAGTCAATTAGGCAGGAAATAAGGCAGTTAATTAGGCAGGCAATTAGGCAGTTAATAAGGCAGGCAATTCGCAAGGCAATTCGGCAGGCAGTTAGGCAGGCAATTAGGCAGGCAATTTGGCAGGCAATTAAACCGTTAATTAGGCAGGCAAATAGACAGTTAATTAGGCAGGCAATTAGGCAGTTAATTAGGCAGGCAATTAGGCAGTTAATTAGGCAGGCAATTAGGCAGGCAATTAGGCAGGCAATAAGGCAGTTTATTAGGATGGCAATTAGGCAGGTAATTAGGCAGTTATTAGGCGGGTAATTAGGCAGGCAGATAGGCAGTTAATTAGGCAGGCAATTAAGCTGTTAATTAAGCAGGCAGTTAGGCAGGCAATTAGGCAGGCAATTAAACAGTTAATTAGGCAGGCAAATAGACAGTTAATTAGGCAGGCAATTAGGCAGTTAATTAAGCAGGCAATAAGAGACTTAATTAGGGAAGCAATTAGGCAGGCAGGTAATCAGGCATGCAATTTGGCAGTTAATTAGGCAGGCAATAAGGCAGGCAAATAGGCAGGCAATCAGGCAGGCAATTAGGCACGCAATTAGGCAATTAATTAGGCAATTAATTAGGCAGGCAATAAGGCAGGCAATTAGGCAGCCAATTAGGCAGGCAATTAGGCAGCCAATTAGGCAGGCAGTTAGGCCGGCAATTTGGCAGGCAATTATGAAAAATAATTAGGCAGGCAATTAGGCAGTTAATTTGGCAGTTAATTAGGCAGTCAATTAGGCAGTTAATTAGGCAGGCAATTGGGCAGCCAATTAGGCAGGCAATTAGGAAAAATAATTAGGCAGGCAATTATGCAGTTATTTGGCAGTTAATTAGGCAGGCAATTAGGCAGTTAATTAGGCAGGAAATTGGGCAGCCAATTAGGCAGTTAATTAGGCAGGCAATTAGGCAGGCAATTAAGCAGGCAATTAGGCAGGCAAGCAATTAGGCAGTTAATTAGGCAGTAAAGTAAGCAGATAATTAGGAAGGCAATAAGGCAGTTAATTAGGCAGGCAATTAGGCATTTTATTATGCAGGCAATTAGGCATTTAATTAGGCAGGCAATTAGGCAGGCAATTAAGCAGGCAATTAGGCATTTAATTAGGCAGGCAATTTGGCATTTAATTTGGCAGGCAATTAGGCAGGCAATTAGGCAGGCAATTAGGCAGGCAATTAGGCAGTTAATAAGGCAGGCGTTTAAGGAGGCTATTAGGCAGGCAATTAGGCAGGCAGTTAGGCAGATAATTAGGCAGGAAATTAGGCAGTTTATTAGGATGGCAACTAGGCAGGAAATTAGGCACGAAATAAGCAGTTAATAAGGCAGTTAATTAGGTAGGCAATTAGGCATGCAATTAGACAATTAATTAGGCAGGCAATAAGGCAGGCAATTAAGCAGGCAATAAGGCAGGCTTTTAGGCAGGCAATTAGGCAGTTAATTAGGCGGGTAATTAGGCAGGCAGTTAGGCAGTTAATTAGGCAGGCAATTAGGCAGGCAATCAGGCTCTTAATTAAGCAGGCAATTAGGCAGTTAATAAGACAGGCAATTAGGCAGTCAATTAGGCAGGAAATAAGGCAGTTAATTAGGCAGGCAATTAGGCAGTTAATTAGGCAGTTAATTAGGCAGTTAATTAGGCAGTTAATTAGGCAGTTAATTAGGCAGGCAATTAGGCAGGCAATTAGGCAGTTAATTAGGCAGGCAATTAGGCAGTTAATTAGGCAGTTAATTAAGCAGGCAATTAGGCAGTTAATTAGGCAGGCAATTAGGCTGGCAATAAGGCAGTTTATTAGGATGGCAATTAGGCAGGCAATTAGGCACGAAATAAGGCAGTTAATTAGGCAGGCAATTAGGTTGGCAATTATGCAGGCAATTAGGCTGTTAATTAAGCTGTCAATTAGGCAGTTAATAAGACATGCAATTAGGAAGGCAATTTGGCAGTCAATTAGGCAGGAAATAAGGCAGTTAATAAGGCAGGCAATTAGGCAGTTAATAAGGCAGGCAATTCGCAAGGCAATTAGGCAGGCTGTTATTCAGGCAATTAGGCAAGCAATTGGCAGGCAATAAGGCAGGCAATAAGGCAGTTAATTAGGCGGGTAAATAGGCAGGCAGATAGGCAGTTAATTAGGCAGGCAATAAAGCAGGCATAAGGCTGTTAATTAAGCAGGCAATTAGGCAGTTAATTAGGCAGGCAATTAGGCAGTTAATTAGGAAGGCAATTAGGCAGTTAATTAGGCAGGCATTTAGGCAGTTAATTAGGAAGGCAATTAAGCAGGCAATTAGGAAGTTAATTAGGCAGTTAATTAGGCATTTAATTAGGCAGGCAATTAGGCAGTTAATTAGGCAGGAAATTAGGCAGTTAATTAGGCAAGCAATTAGGCAGTTAATTAGGCAGGCGTTTAGGGAGGCAATAAGGCAGATAATTAGGCAGGCAATTAGGCATTTAATTAGGCAGGCAGTTAGGCATTTAATTAGGCAGGCAGTTAGGCATTTAATTAGGCAGGCAATTAGGCATTTAATTAGGCAGGCAATTAGTTAGTCAATTAGGCAGGCAATTAGGAAGATAAATAAGCAGTTTATGAGGCACTTAATTAGGTAGGCAATTAGGCATGCAATGATTTAGGCAGGCAATAAGGCAGGCAATTAAGCAGGCAATAAGGCAGGCTTTTAGGCAGGCAATTGGGCAGTTAATTAGGCGGGTAATTCGGCAGGCAGTTAGGCAGTTAATTAGGCAGGCAATTAGGCAGGCAATAAGGCTCTTAATTTAGCAGGCAATTAGGCAGTTAATTAGGCAGGCAATTAGGCAGTTAATTAGGCAGGCAATTAGGCAGTTAATTAGGAAGGCAATTAAGCAGGCAATTAGGAAGTTAATTAGGCAGGCAATTAGGCATTTAATTAGGCAGGCAATTTGGCATTTAATTTGGCTGGCAATTAGGCAGGCAATTAGGCAGGCAATTAGGCAATAAATAAGGCAGGCATTTAGGGAGGCTATTAGGCAGGCAATTAGGCAGGCAATTAGGCAGATAATTAGGATGGAAATTTGGCAGTTTATTAGGATGGCAATTAGGCAGGCAATTAGGCACAAAATAAGCAGTTAATGAGGCAGTTAATTAGGTAGGCAATTAGGCATGCAATTAGGAAATTAGTTAGGCAGGCAATAAGGCAGGCAAATAGGCAGGCAATTAGGCAGGCAATTAGGCAGGCAATTAGGCAGTTAATTAGGCAGGCAATTAGGCAGTTAATTTGGCAAACAATAAGGCAGGTAATTAGAAAGGCTATTAGGCAGGCAATTAGGCAGTTAATTAGGCAGGCAATTCGGCAGGCAAAAAGACTGGCAATTAGACAGGCAATTAGGCAAGCAATAAGGCAGTTAATTAGGCAGGAAGACAAGCAGGGAATTAGGCAGGCAATTATGCAGGCAATTGAGCATGCAGACAATTAGGCAGGCAATTAGGCAGAGAATAAGGCAGGCAATTAGGCAGGCAATTAGCCTGGCATTTAGACAGGCAATTAGGCAAGCAATTAGTCAGTTAATAAGGCAGGCAAATAGGCAGGCAATTAAGCAGGCAAAATAGGCAGTTAATTAGGCAGGCAATTAGGCAGGTATTAAGCAGGCACTAGGAATGCAATTAGGCAGGTAGGCAATTAGGCAGGTAGGCAAAAATTAACTCAATTAGGCAATTAATTAGGCAGGCAATAAGGCAGGCAATTAGCCTGGCACTTAGACAGGCAATTAGGCAAGCAATTAGGCAGTTAATTAGGCAGGCAATTAGGCAGGCAAATATACACTCAATTAGGCAATTAATTAGGCAATTATTAGGCAGGCAATAAGGCAGGCAATTAGGCAGGCAATTAGGAAGGCAATAAGGCAGGCAGTTAGGCAGGTAGTTAGACAGGTAATTAGGCAGGCAATTAGGCAGGCAATTAGTCAGATAATAAGGCAGGCAATTAGGCAGTTATTTAGGCAAGCAATTAGGCAGTTAATTAGGCAGGTAATTAGGCAGTTAATAAGGCAGGCAATTAGGAAGGTAATTAGGCAGTTAATTAGGCAGGCAATTAGGCAGGCAATTAAGCAGTCAATAAGGCAGTTAATTAGGCAGGCTATTAAAAAGGCAATTATGCAGGCAATTAGGCAGTTAATTAGGCAGGCAATTAGGCAGTTAATTAGGCAGGCAATTAGGCAGTTATTAGGCAGGCAATTAGGCAGGCAATTAGCAGGCAATGAGGCAGGCAATTAAAAAGGGCATTTAGACAGGCAATTAGGCAAGCAATTAGGCAGTTAATTTAGGCAGGCAATTAGGCAGGCAATTAAGTAGGAACTTAGGCAGTTAATTAGGCAGGCTATTAAGAGGGCACTTAGGCAGTTAATTAGGCAGGCAATTAGGCAATTTATTAGGCAGGCAATTAGGCAGGCAATTAGGCATTTTATTAGGCAGGCACTTTGGCAGGCAATTAGGCAGTTTAATTAGGCAGGCAATTAAACAGACAATAAAGCAGGCAATTAGGCAGGCAATTAGGCAAGCAATTAAGCAAGCAATGAGTCAGGCAAATAGGCAGATAATTAGGCAGGCAATTAGGCAGCAATAAGGCAGTTAATTAGGCGGGTAATTAGGCAGGCAGATAGGCAGTTAATTAGGCAGGCAATAAAGCAGGCAATAAGGCTCTTAATTTAAGCAGGCAATTAGGCAGATCATTAGGCAGGCAATTAGGCAGTTAATTAGGCAGGCAATTAGGCAGTTAATTAGGCAGGCAATTAGGCAGTTAATTAGGAAGGCAAATAAGCAGGTAATTAGGCAGTTAATTATGCAGGCATTTAGGGAGGCAATTAGGCAGGCAATTAGGCAGGCAATTAGGCAGGCAATTAGGCAGGCAATTAGGCAGGCAATAAGGCAAGCAATTAGGCAGGCAATTAGGCAGGCAATCAGGCAGATAATTAGGCAGGCAATTAGGGCAGGCAATAAGGCAGTTAATTAGGCGGGTAATTAGGCAGGCAGATAGGCAGTTACTTAGGCAGGCAATAAAGCAGGCAATAAGTCTGTTAATTAAGCAGGCAATTAGGCAGTTAATTAGGCAGGCAATTAGGCAGTTTATTAGGAAGGCAATTCAGTAGGCAATTAGGAAGTTAATTAGGCAGGCAATTAGGCATTTAATTAGGCAGGCAATTTGGCATTTAATTTGGCAGGCAATTAGGCAGGCAATTAGGCAGTTAATTAGGCAAGCGTTTAGGGAGGCAATTAGGCAGGCAATTAGGCAGGCAATTAGGCAGATAATTAGGCAGGAAATTAGGCAGTTAATTAGGCATTTAATTAGGCAGGCAATTAGGCAGTTAATTAGGCAGGAAATTAGGCAGTTAATTTGGCAAGCAATTAGGCAGTTAATTAGGCAGGCGTTTAGGGAGGCAATTAGGCAGATAATTAGGCAGGCAATTAGGCATTTAATTAGGCAGGCAGTTAGGCATTTAATTAGGCAGGCAATTAGGCATTTAATTAGGCAGGCAATTAGGCAGGCAATTAGGCAGGCAATTAGGCAGGCAAGTAGGCAGTTAATTTGGCAGCCAATTAGGCAGTTAATAAGGCAGGCAATTAGGCAGTTAATAAGGCAGGCAATTCGCAATGCAATTAGGCAGTTAATTAGGCAGGCAATTAGGCTGTTAATTAGGCAGGAAATAAGACAGTTAATTAGGGAAGCAATTAGGCAGGCAGGTAATTAGGCATGCAATTTAGCAGTTAATTAGGCAGGCAATAAGGCAGGCAAATAGGCAGGCAATCAGGCAATTAATTAGGGAGGCAATAAGGCAGGCAATTAGGCAGGCAATGAGGCAGGAAGTTAGGCAGGCAATTAGGCGGTTAATTAGGCAGGCAGTTAGGCAGCCAATTAGGCAGTTAATTAGGCAGGCAATTAAGCAGGCAATTAAGCAGGCAATTAGGCAGGCAAGCAATTTGGCAGGCAATTAGGCAGTTAATTAGGCAGTAAATTAGGCAGATAATTAGGATGGCAATAAGGCAGTTAGTAAGGCAGGCAATTAGGCAGGCAATTAGGCAGGCAATTAGGCAGGCAATAAGGCAGTTAATTAGACAGGCAATCAGGCAGGCAATAAGGCAGGCAATTAGGCAGTTAGTAAGGCAGGCTATCAGGCAGGCTATCAGGCAGTTAATAAGATAGGCAATTAGGCAGTCAATAAGGCAGTTAATTGGGCAAGCAATTAGGCAGGCAATTAGGCAGTAATTTAGGCATATATTTAGGCAGGCAATAAGGCAGTTAATTAAGCAGGCAATTAGGCATTTTATTAGGCAGGCAATAAGGCAGGCAATTAGGCAGTTAATTAGGCAGGCAATTAGGCAGGCAATTAAGTAGTCACTTAGGCAGTTAATTAGGCAGGCTATTAAGCAGGCAATTAGACAGGTAATTAGGCAGGCAATTAGGCATTTTATTAGGCAGGCAATTAGGCATTTTATTAGGCAGGCAATCAGGCAGGCAATTAGGCAGTTAATTAGGCAGGCAATTAAGCAGACAATTAAGCAGGCAATTAGGCAGGCAATTAGGCAAGCAATTAGGCAGGCAATTAGGCAGGCAATTAGGCAGATAATAAGGCAGGCAATTAGGCAGGCAATAAGGAAGTTAATTAGGTGGGTAATTAGGCAGGCAGATAGGCAGTTAATTAGGCAGGCAATAAAGCATGCATAAGGCTGTTAATTAAGCAAGCAATTAGGCAGTTTATTAGGCAGGCAATTAGGCAGTTAATTAGGCAGGCAATTAGGCAGTTAATTAGGAAGGCAATTAGGCAGTTAATTAGGCAGGCAATTAGGTCAGTTAATTAGGAAGGCAATTTAGCAGGCAATTAGGAAGTTAATTAGGCAGGCAATTAGGCATTTAATTAGGCAGGCAATTTGGCATTTAATTTGGCAGGCAATTAGGCAGGCAATTAGGCAGGCGATTAGGCAGATAATTAGGCAGGAAATTAGGCAGTTAATTAGGCATTTAATTAGGCAGGCAATTAGGCAGTTAATTAGGCAGAAATTAGGCAGTTAATTAGGCAAGCAATTAGGCAGTTAATTAGGTACGCGTTTAGGGAGGCAATTAGGCAGATAATTAGGCAGGCAATTAGGCATTTAATTAGGCAGGCAGTTAGGCATTTAATTAGGCAGGCAGTTAGGCATTTAATTAGGCAGGCAATTAGGCATTTAATTAGGCAGGCAATTAGGCAGGCAATTAGTAGTCAATTAGGCAGGCAATTAGGAAGATAAATAAGCAGTTAATGAGGCACTTAATTAGGTAGGCAATTAGGCATGCAATTATTTAGGCAGGCAATAAGGCAGGCAATTAAGCAGGCAATAAGGCAGGCTTTTAGGCAGGCAATTAGGCAGTTAATTAGGCGGGTAATTCGGCAGGCAGTTAGGCAGTTAATAGGCAGGCAATTAGGCAGGCAATAAGGCTCTTAATTAAGGGCAGAGCAATTAGGCAGTTAATTAGGCAGGCAATTAGGCAGTTAATTAGGCAGGCAATTAGGCAGTTAATTAGGAACGCAATTAAGCAGGCAATTAGGAAGTTAATTAGGCAGGCAATTAGGCATTTAATTAAGGCAGGCAAATTGGCATTTAATTTGCAGGCAATTAGGCAGGCAATTAGGCAGGCAATTAGGCAGTAAATAAGGCAGGCGTTTAGGGAGGCTAATTAGACAGGCAATTAGGCAGGCAATTAGGCAGATAATTAGGCAGGAAATTTGGCAGTTTATTAGGATGGCAATTAGCAGGCCAATTAGGCACAAAATAAGAAGTTAATGAGGCAGTTAATTAGGTAGGCAATTAGGCATGCAATTAGGAAATTAGTTAGGCAGGCAATAAGGCAGGCAATTAAGCAGGCAATAAGGCAGGCTTTTAGCAGCAATTAGGCAGTTAATTAGGCGGGTAATTAGGCAGGCAGTTAGGCAGTTAATTAGGCAGGCAATTAGGCAGGCAATCAGGAGCTCTTTATTATGCAGGCAATTAGGCAGTTAATAATACAGGCAATTTAGGCAGTCCAATTAGGCAGGAAATAAGGTAGTTAATTAGGCAGGCAATTAGGCATTTAATTAGGCAGGCAATTAGGCAGTTAATTAGGCAGGCAATTAGGCAGTTAATTAGGCAAGCAATTAGGCAGGAAATTAGGCAGTTAATTAGGCAGGCAATTAGGCAGTTAATTTGGCAGCCAATTAGGCAGTTAATAAGGCAGGCAATATGGCTGTTAATTAGGCATGCAATTAGGCAGTTAATTAGGCAGGCAAATAGGCAGGCAATTAGTTAGTCAATTAGGCAGGCAATTAGGAAGATAAATTAGCAGTTAATGAGGCAGTTAATTAGGTAGGCAATTAGGCATGCAATTAATTAGGCAGGCAATAAGGCAGGCAATTAGGCGTCCAGTTAGGCAGGTAATTAGGCAGGTAATTAGGCAGGCAATAAGGCTCTTAATTAAGCAGGCAATTAGGCAGTTAATAAGACAGGCAATTAGGCAGTCAATTAGGCAGGAGATAAGGCAGTTAATTAGGCAGGCAATTAGGCAGGCAATTAGGCAGTTAATTAGGCAGTTAATTAGGCAGGCAATTAGGCAGTTAATTAGGCAGTTAATTAGGCAGGCAAATAGGCAGTTAATTAGGCGGGTAATTAGGGCAGGCAGATAGGCAGTTAATTAGGCAGGCAATAAAGCAGGCAATAAGGTTCTTAATTAAGCAGGCAATTAGGCAGATAATTAGGCAGGCAATTAGGCAGTTAATTAGGCAGGCAATTAGGCAGTTAATTAGGAAGGCAATTAAGCAGGCAATTAGGAAGTTAATTAGGCAGGCAATTAGGCATTTAATTAGGCAGGCAATTTGGCATTTAATGAGGCAGGCAATTAGGGAGTTAATTAGGCAGGCAATTAGGCATTTAATTAGGCAGGCAATTTGGAATTTAATTAGGCAGGCAATTAGGCAGGAAATTAGGCAGTTAATTAGGAATTTAATTAGGCAGGCAATCAGGCAGTTAATTAGGCAGGCAATTAGGCAGTTAATTAGGCAGGCAATTAGGCAGGTAATTAGGCAGTTAATTAGGCAGGCATTTAGGGAGGCAGTTAGGCAGATAATTAGGCAGGCAATTAGGCATTTAATTAGGCAGGCAATTAGGCATTAATTTGGCAGGCAGTTAGGCAGGCAATTATGCAGGCAATTAGGCAGTTAATTAGGCAGGCAATTCGGCAGGCAATTAGGCAGGCAATTAGGCAGTTAATTTGGCAGGCAATTAGGCAGTTAATAAGGCAGGCAATTAGGCTGTTAATTAGGAATGCTATTAGGCAGGCAAATAGGCAGGCAATAAGTTAGTCAATTAGGCAGGCAATTAGGAAGATAAATAAGCAGTTAATGAGGCAGTTAATTAGGTAGGCAATTAGGCATGCAATAATTAGGCAGGCAATAAGGCAGGCAATTATGCAGGATATAAGGCAGGCTTTTAGGCAGGCAATTAGGCAGTTAATTAGGCGGGTAATTAGGCAGGCAGTTAGGCAGGTAATTAGGCAGGCAATTAGGCTCTTAATTAAGCAGGCAATTAGGCAGTTAATATGACAGGCAATTAGGCAGTCAATTAGGCAGGAAATAAGGCAGTTAATTAGGCAGGCAATTAGGCATGCAATTAGGCAGTTAATTAGGCAGTTAATTAGGCAGAGCAATTAGGCATTAATTAAGCAGGCAATTAGGCAGTTAATTAGGCAGACAATTAGGCAGTTAATTAGGCGGGTAATTAGGCAGGCAGATAGGCTGTTAATTATGCAGGCAATTAAGCTGTTAATAAGCAGGCAATTAGCCAGGCAATTAGGCAGGCAATTAGGCAGGCAATTAGGCAGTCAATAAGGCACGAATAAGGCAGTTAATTAGGCAGGCAATTAGGCTGTTAATTAAGCTGTCAATTAGGCAGTTAATAAGACAGGCAATTAGGAAGGCAATTAGGCAGTAAATTAGGCAGGAAATAAGGCCAATTAATTAGGCAGGCAATTAGGCAGTTAATAGGGCAGGCAATTCGCAGGGCAATTAGGCAGGCAATTAAACAGTTAATTAGGCAGGCAATTTGGCAGTTAGTTTAAGCAGGCAATAAGACAGTAAATTAGGGAAGCAATTAGGCAGGCAGGTAATTAGGCATGCAATTTAGCAGTTAATTAGGCAGGCAATAAGGCAGGCAAATAGGCAGCAATCAGGCAGGCAATTAGGCACGCAATTAGGCAATTAATTAGACAATTAATTAGGCAGGCAATAAGGCAGGCAATTAGGCAGGCAATTAGGCAGGCAGTTAGGCAGGCAATTAGGCAGCCAATTATGCAGCTAATTAGGCAGTTAATTAGGCAGGCAATTAAGCACTCAATTAGGCAGGCAAGCAATTAGGCAGGCAATTAGGCAGTTAATTAGGCAGTAAATTAGGCAGATAATTAGGCTGGCAAATAAGGCAGTTAGTTATGCAGGCAATTAGGTAGGCAATTAAGCAGGCAATTAGGCAGGAAATAAGCAGTTAATTAGACAGGCAATTAGGCAGGCAATAAGGCTGGCAATTAGGCAGTTAGTAAGGCAGGCTATCAGGCAGTTAATAAGGCAGGCAATTAGGCAGTCAATAAGGAAGTTAATTGGGCAAGCAATTAGGCAGGCAATTAGGCAGTTAATTAAGGCAGATAAATTAGGCAGTAAATTAGGCAGATAGTTAGGCAGGCAATAAGGCATTTAATAGGCAGGCAATTAGGCATTTTATTAGGCAGGCCAATTAGGCAGTTAATTAGGCAGGCAATTAGGGCAGGTAATTAAGTAGGCACTTAAACAGTTAATCAGGCAGGCTATTAAGCAGGCAATTAGGCAGTTAATTAGGCCAGGGCAATTAGGCATTTTATTAGGCAGGCAATTAGGCAGGCAATTAGGCATTTTATTAGGCCAGCAATTAGGCAGGCAATTAGGCAGGCAATTAAGCAGTTATTAGGCAGACATTTAAGCAGGCAATTAGGCAGGCAATAAGGCAAGCAATTAGGCAGGCAATGAGGCAGGCAATTAGGAAGTTAATTAGGCAGGCAATTAGGCATTTAATTAGGCAGGCAATTTGGCATTTAATTTGGCAGGCAATAAGGCAGGCAATTAGGGCAGTTAATTAGGCAGGCGTTTAGGGAGGCAATTAGGCAGGCAATTAGACAGTTAATTAGGCAGTTAATTACGCATTAATTAGGCAGGCAATTCGGCAGTTAATTAGGCAGGCAATTAGGCAGTTAATTAGGCAGGCAATTAGGCAGTAGGCAAGCAATTAGGCAGGAAATTAGGCAGTTAATTAGGCAGTTAATTTGGCAGCCAATTAGGCAGTTAATAAGGCAGGCAATAAGGCTGTTAATTAGGCATGCAATTAGGCAGTTAATTAGGCAGGCAAATAGGCAGGCAATTAGGCAGTTAATTTTGCAGGCATTTAGGGAGGCAATTAGGCAGGCAATTAGGCAGGCAATTAGGCAGGCAATTAGGCAGGCAATTAGGCAGGCAATAAGGCAAGCAATTAGGCAGGCAATTAGGCAGGCAATCAGGCAGATAATTAGGCAGTCAATTAGGCAGGCAATAAGGCAGTTAATTAGGCGGGTAATTAGGCAGGCAGATAGGCAGTTACTTAGGCAGGCAATAAAGCAGGCAATAAGGCTGTTAAAAAGCAGGCAATTAGGCAGTTAATTGGGCAGGCAATTAGGCAGTTAATTAGGCAGGCAGCTAGGCAGTTAATTAGGAAGGCAATTAAGCAGGCAATTAGGAAGTTAATTAGGCAGGCAATTAGGCATTTAATTAGGCAGGCAATTTGGCATTTAATTTGGCAGGCAATTAGGCAGGCAATTAGGCAGTTAATTAGGCAGGCGTTTAGGGAGGCAATTAGGCAGGCAATTAGGCAGTTAATTAGGCAGTTAATTACGCATTTAATTAGGCAGTCAATTCGGCAGTTAATTAGGCAGGCAATTAGGCAGTTAATTAGGCAGGCAATTAGGCAGTTAATTAGGCAAGCAATTAGGCAGGAAATTAGGCAGTTAATTAGGCAGTTAATTTGGCAGCCAATAAGGCAGTTAATAAGGCAGGCAATAAGGCTGTTAATTAGGCATGCAATTAGGCAGTTAATTAGGCAGGCAAATAGGCAGGCAATTAGTTAGTCAATTAGGCAGGCAATTAGGAAGATAAATTAGCAGTTAATGAGGCAGTTAATTAGGTAGGCAATTAGGCATGCAATTAATTAGGCAGGCAATAAGGCAGGCAATTAAACGTCCAGTTAGGCAGGTAATTAGGCAGGCAATTAGGCAGGCAATAAGGCTCTTAATTAAGCAGGCAATTAGGCAGTTAATAAGACAGGCAATTAGGCAGTCAATTAGGCAGGAGATAAGGCAGTTAATTAGGCAGGCAATTAGGCAGGCAATTAGGCAGGCAATTAGGCAGTTAATTAGGCAGTTAATTAGGCAGGCAATTAGGCAGTTAATTAGGCAGTTATTTAGGCAGGCAATTAGGCAGTTAATTAGGCGGGTAATTAGGCAGGCAGATAGGCAGTTAATTAGGCAGGCAATAAAGCAGGCAATAAGGCTCTTAATTAAGCAGGCAATTAGGCAGATAATTAGGCAGGCAATTAGGCAGTTAATTAGGAAGGCAATTAAGCAGGTAATTAGGCAGTTAATTTTGCAGGCATTTAGGGAGGCAATTAGGCAGGCAATTAGGCAGGCAATTAGGCAGGCAATTAGGCAGGCAATTAGGCAGGCAATAAGGCAAGCATTTAGGCAGGCAATTAGGCAGGCAATCAGGCAGATAATTAAGCAGTCAATTAGGCAGGCAATAAGGCAGTTAATTAGGCGGGTAATTAGGCAGGCAGATAGGCAGTTACTTAGGCAGGCAATAAAGCAGGCAATAAGGCTGTTAATTAAGCAGGCAATTAGGCAGTTAATTAGGCAGGCAATTAAACAGTTAATTAGGCAGGCAATTAGGCAGTTTATTAGGAAGGCAATTCAGTAGGCAATTAGGAAGTTAATTAGGCAGGCAATTAGGCATTTAATTAGGCAGGCAATTTGGCATTTAATTTGGCAGGCAATTAGGCAGGCAATTAGGCAGGCAATTAGGCAGTTAATTAGGCAAGCGTTTAGGGAGGCAATTAGGCAGGCAATTAGGCAGGCAATTAGGCAGATAATTAGGCAGGAAATTAGGCATTTAATTAGGCATTTAATTAGGCAGGCAATTAGGCAGTTAATTAGGCAGGAAATTAGGCAGTTAATTAGGCAAGCAATTAGGCAGTTAATTAGGCAGGCGTTTAGGGAGGCAATTAGGCAGATAATTAGGCAGGCAATTAGGCATTTAATTAGGCAGGCAGTTAGGCATTTAATTAGGCAGGCAATTAGGCATTTAATTAGGCAGGCAATTAGGCAGGCAATTAGGCAGGCAATTAGGCAGGCAAGTAGGCAGTTAATTTGTCAGCCAATTAGGCAGTTAATAAGGCAGGCAATTAGGCGGTTAATAAGGCAGGCAATTCGCAATGCAATTAGGCAGTTAATTAGGCAGGCAATTAGGCTGTTAATTAGGCAGGAAATAAGACAGTTAATTAGGGAAGCAATTAGGCAGGCAGGTAATTAGGCATGCAATTTAGCAGTTAATTAGGCAGGCAATAAGGCAGGCAAATAGGCAGGCAATCAGGCAATTAATTAGGCAGGAAATAAGGCAGGCAATTAGGCAGGCAATGAGGCAGGAAGTTAGGCAGGCAATTAGGCGGTTAATTAGGCAGGCAATTAGGCAGCCAATTAGGCAGTTAAATAGGCAGGCAATTAAGCTGGCAATTAAGCTGGCAATTAGGCAGGCAAGCAATTAGGCAGGCAATTAGGCAGTTAATTAAGCAGTAAATTAGGCAGATAATTAGGCTGGCAATAAGGCAGTAAGTAAGGCAGGCAATTAGGCAGGCAATTAAGCAGGCAATTAGGCAGGCAATAAGGCAGTTAATTAGACAGGCAATCAGGCAGGCAATAAGGCAGGCAATTAGGCAGTTAGTAAGGCAGGCTATCAGGCAGGCTATCAGGCAGTTAATAAGATAGGCAATTAGGCAGTCAATAAGGAAGTTAATTGGGCAAGCAATTAGGCAGGCAATTAGGCAGTAAATTAGGCATATATTTAAGCAGGCAATAAGGCAGTTAATTAAGCAGGCAATTAGGCATTTTATTAGGCAGGCAATAAGGCAGGCAATTAGGCAGTTAAATAGGCAGGCAATTAGGCAGGCAATTAAGTAGTCACTTAGGCAGTTAATTAGGCAGGCTATTAAGCAGGCAATTAGACAGGTAATTAGGCAGGCAATTAGGCATTTTATTAGGCAGGCAATTAGGCATTTTATTAGGCAGGCAATCAGGCAGGCAATTAGGCAGTTAATTAGGCAGGCAATTAAGCAGACAATTAAGCAGGCAATTAGGCAGGCAATTAGGCAAGCAATTAGGCAGGCAATTAGGCAGGCAATTAGGCAGATAATAAGGCAGGCTATTAGGCAGGCAATAAGGCAGTTAATTAGGCGGGTAATTAGGCAGGCAGATAGGCAGTTAATTAGGCAGGCAATAAATCAGGCATAAGGCTGTTAATTAAGCAAGCAATTAGGCAGTTAATTAGGCAGGCAATTAGGCAGTTAATTAGGCAGGCAATTAGGCAGTTAATTAGGAAGGCAATTAGGCAGTTAATTTGGCAGGCAATTAGGCAGTTAATTAGGAAGGCAATTTAGCAGGCAATTAGGAAGTTAATTAGGCAGGCAATTAGGCATTTCATTAGGCAGGCAATTTGGCATTTAATTAGGCAGGCAATTAGGCAGGCAATTAGGCAGGCGATTAGGCAGGAAATTAGGCAGTTAATTAGGCAAGAAATTAGGCAGTTAATTAGGCAGGCGTTTAGGGAGGCAATTAGGCAGATAATTAGGCAGGCAATTAGGCATTTAATTAGGCAGGCAGTTAGGCATTTAATTAGGCAGGCAGTTAGGTATTTAATTAGGCAGGCAATTAGGCATTTAATTAGGCAGGCAATAAGGCAGGCAATTAGTTAGTCAATTAGGCAGGCAATTAGGAAGATAAATAAGCAGTTAATGAGGCACTTAATTAGGTAGGCAATTAGGCATGCAATTATTTAGGCAGGCAATAAGGCAGGCTTTTAGGCAGGCAATTAGGCAGTTAATTAGGCGGGTAATTCGGGAGGCAGTTAGGCAGTTAATTAGGCAGGCAATTAGGCAGGCAATAAGGCTCTTAATTAAGCAGGCAATTAGGCAGTTAATTAGGCAGGCAATTAGGCAGTTAATTAGGCAGGCAATTAGGCAGTTAATTAGGAAGGCAATTAAGCAGGCAATTAGGAAGTTAATTAGGCAGGCAATTAGGCATTTAATTAGGCAGGCAATTAGGCAGGCAATCAGGCTCTTTATTATGCAGGCAATTAGGCAGTTAATAATACAGGCAATTAGGCAGTCAATTAGGCAGGAAATAAGGCAGTTAATTAGGCAGGCAATTAGGCATTTAATTAGGCAGGCAATTAGGCAGTTAATTAGGCAGGCAATTAGGCAGTTAATTAGGCAAGCAATTAGGCAGGAAATTAGGCAGTTAATTAGGCAGGCAATTAGGCAGTTAATTTGGCAGCCAATTAGGCAGTTAATAAGGCAGGCAATAAGGCTGTTAATTAGGCATGCAATTAGGCAGTTAATTAGGCAGGCAAATAGGCAGGCTATTAGTTAGTCAATTAGGCAGGCAATTAGGAAGATAAATTAGCAGTTAATGAGGCAGTTAATTAGGTAGGCAATTAGGCATGCAATTAATTAGGCAGGCAATAAGGCAGGCAATTAGGCGTCCAGTTAGGCAGGTAATTAGGCAGGCAATCAGGCAGGCAATAAGGCTCTTAATTAAGCAGGCAATTAGGCAGTTAATAAGACAGGCAATTAGGCAGTCAATTAGGCAGGAGATAAGGCAGTAAATTAGGCAGGCAATTAGGCAGGCAATTAGGCAGTTAATTAGGCAGTTAATTAGGCAGGCAATTAGGAAGTTAATTAAGCAGTTAATTAGGCAGGCAAATAGGCAGTTAATTAGGCGGGTAATTAGGCAGGCAGATAGGCAGTTAATTAGGCAGGCAATAAAGCAGGCAATAAGGCTCTTAATTAAGCAGGCAATTAGGCAGATAATTAGGCAGGCAATTAGGCAGTTAATTAGGCAGGCAATTAGGCAGTTAATTAGGAAAGCAATTAAGCAGGCAATCAGGAAGTTAATTAGGCATTTAATTAGGCAGGCAATTTGGCATTTAATGAGGCAGGCAATTAGGCAGGCAATTAGGGAGTTAAATAGGCAGGTAATTAGGCATTTAATTAGGCAGGCAATTTGGAATTTAGTTAGGCAGGCAATTAGGCAGGAAATTAGGCAGTTAATTAGGAATTTAATTAGGCAGGCAATCAGGCAGTTAATTAGGCAGGCAATTAGGCAGTTAATTAGGCAGGTAATTAGGCAGGTAATTAGGCAGTTAATTAGGCAGGCATTTAGGGAGGCAATTATGCAGATAATTAGGCAGGCAATTAGGCATTTAATTAGGCAGGCAATTAGGCATTTAATTTGGCAGGCAATTAGGCAGGCAATTAGGCAGGCAATTATGCAGGCAATTAGGCAGTTAATTAGGCAGGCAATTCGGCAGGCAATTAGGCAGGCAATTAGGCAGTTAATTTGGCAGGCAATTAGGCAGTTAATAAGGCAGGCAATTAGGCTGTTAATTAGGAATGCAATTAGGCAGGCAAATAGGCAGGCAATTAGTTAGTCAATTAGGCAGGCAATTAGGAAGATAAATAAGCAGTTAATGAGGCAGTTAATTAGGTAGGCAATTAGGCATGCAATTAATTAGGCAGGCAATAAGGTAGGCAATTATGCAGGATATAAGGCAGGCTTTTAGGCAGGCAATTAGGCAGTTAATTAGGCGGGTAATAAGGCAGGCAGTTAGGCAGGTAATTAGGCAGGCAATTAGGCTCTTAATTAAGCAGGCAATTAGGCAGTTAATATGACAGGCAATTAGGCAGTCAATTAGGCAGGAAATAAGGCAGTTAATTAGGCAGGCAATTAGGCATGCGATTAGGCAGTTAATTAGGCAGTTAATTAGGCAGGCAATTAGGCATTAATTAAGCAGGCAATTAGGCAGTTAATTAGGCAGACAATTAGGCAGTTAATTAGGCGGGTAATTAGGCAGGCAGATAGGCTGTTAATTATGCAGGCAATTAAGCTGTTAATAAGCAGGCAATAAGCCAGGCAATTAGGCAGGCAATTAGGCAGGTAATTAGGCAGTCAATTAGGCACGAAATAAGGCAGTTAATAAGGCAGGCAATTAGGCTGTTAATAAAGCTGTCAATTAGGCAGTTAATAAGACAGGCAATTAGGAAGGCAATTAGGCAGTCAATTAGGCAGGAAATAAGGCAGTTAATTAGGCAGGCAATTAGGCAGTTAATAGGGCAGGCAATTCGCAGGGCAATTAGGCAGGCAATTAGGCAGGCAATTAAACAGTTAATTAGGCAGGCAATTAGGCAGTTAATTAAGCAGGCAATAAGACAGTAAATTAGGGAAGCAATTAGGCAGGCAGGTAATTAGGCATGCAATTTAGCAGTTAATTAGGCAGGCAATAAAGCAGGCAAAAATGGCAGGCAATCAGGCAGGCAATTAGGCACGCAATTAGGCAATTAATTAGACAATTAATTAGGCAGGCAATAAGGCAGGCAATTAGGCAGGCAATTAGGCAGGCAGTTAGGCAGGCAATTAGGCAGCCAATTATGCAGCCAATTAGGCAGTTAATTAGGCAGGCAATTAAGCACTCAATTAGGCAGGCAAGCAATTAGGCAGGCAATTAGGCAGTTAATTAGGCAGTAAATTAGGCAGATAATTAGGCTGGCAATAAGGCAGTTAGTTAAGCAGGCAATTAGGCAGGCAATTAAGCAGGCAATTAGGCAGGCAATAAGCAGTTAATTAGACAGGCAATTAGGCAGGCAATAAGGCTGGCAATTAGGCAGTTAGTAAGGCAGGCTATTAGGCAGGCTATCAGGCAGTTAATAAGGCAGGCAATTAGGCAGTCAATAAGGAAGTTAATTGGGCAAGCAATTAGGCAGGCAATTAGGCAGTTAATTAGGCAGTAAATTAGGCAGTAAATTAGGCAGATAGTTAGGCAGGCAATAAGGCATTTAATTAGGCAGGCAATTAGGCATTTTATTAGGCAGGCAATTAGGCAGTTAATTAGGCAGGCGATTAGGCAGGTAATTAAGTAGGCACTTAGGCAGTTAATCAGGCAGGTTATTAAGCAGGCAATTAGGCAGTTAATTAGGCAGGCAATTAGGCATTTTATTAGGCAGGCAATTAGGCAGGCAATTAGGCAGGCAATTAGCCAGTTAATAAGGAAGGCAATTAAGCAGGCAATTAGGAAGTTAATTAGGCAGGCAATTAGGCATTTAATTAGGCAGGCAATTTGGCATTTAATTTGGCAGGCAATTAGGCAGGCAATTAGGCAGGCAATTAGGCAGTAAATAAGGCAGGCGTTTAGGGAGGCTATTAGGCAGGCAATTAGGCAGGCAATTAGGACGATAATTAGGCAGGAAATTTGGCAGTTTATTAGGATGGCAATTAGGCAGGCAATTAGGCACAAAATAAGCAGTTAATGAGGCAGTTAATTAGTTAGGCAATTAGGCATGCAATTAGGAAATTAGTTAGGCAGGCAATAAGGTAGGCAATTAAGCAGGCAATAAGGCAGGCTTTTAGGCAATAATTAGGCAGATAATTAGGCGGGTAATTAGGCAGGCAGTTAGGCAGTTAATTAGGCAGGCAATTAGGCAGGCAATCAGGCTCTTAATTAAGCAGGCAATTAGGCAGTTAATAATACAGGC
The DNA here is from genome assembly GCF_032445375.1 of Bacillus rossius redtenbacheri. Classification (NCBI taxonomy): domain Eukaryota; kingdom Metazoa; phylum Arthropoda; class Insecta; order Phasmatodea; family Bacillidae; genus Bacillus; species Bacillus rossius. The sequence goes on along the minus strand of NW_026962474.1, from coordinate 10,659 downwards.
AATTAGGCAGTCAATTAGGCAGGAAATAAGGCAGTTAATTAGGCAGGCAATTAGGCAGGCAATAAAGCAGTTTATTAGGATGGCAATTAGGCAGGAAATTAGGCACAAAATAAGGCAGTCAATTAGGCAGGCAATAAGGTCGGCAATTAGGCAGGCAATTAGGCTGTTAATTAAGCTGTCAATTAGGCAGTTAATAAGACAGGCAATTAGGAAGGGAATTAGGCAGGAAATAAGGCAGTTAATAAGGCAGGCAATTAGGCAGTTAATAAGGCAGGCAATTCGCAAGGCAATTAGGCAGGCAGTTAGGCAGGCAATTAGGCAGGCAATTTGGCAGGCAATTAAACAGTTAATTAGGCAGGCAAATAGACAGTTAATTAGGCAGGCAATTAGGCAGTTAATTAAGCAGGCAATAAGACAGTTAATTAGGGAAGCAATTAGGCAGGCAGGTAATTAGGCATGCAATTTAGCAGTTAATTAGGCAGGCAATAAGGCAGGCAAATAGGCAGGCAATCAGGCAGGCAATTAGGCACGAAATTAGGCAACTAATTAGGCAATAAATTAGGCAGGCAATAAGGCAAAATAATTAGGCAGGCAATTAGGCATTTTATTAGGCAGGCAATCAGGCAGGCAATTAGGCAGTTAATTGGGCAGGCAATTAAGCAGACAAATAAGCAGGCAATTTGGCAGGCAATTTGGCAAGCAATTAGGCAGGCAATGAGGCAGGCAATTAGGCAGATAATTAGGCAGGCAAAAAGGCAGGCAATAAGGCAGTTAATTAGGCGGGTAATTAGGCAGGCAGTTAGGCAGTTAATTAGGCAGGCAATAAAGCAGGCAATAAGGCTGTTAATTAAGCAGGCAATTAGGCAGTTAATTAGGCAGGCAATTAGGCAGTTAATTAGGCAGTTAATTAGGCAGGCAATTAGGCAGTTAATTAGGAAGGCAATTAAGCAGGCAATTAGGAAGTTAATTAGGCAGGCAATTAGGCATTTAATTAGGCAGGCAATTTGGCATTTAATTTGGCAGGCAATTAGGCAGGTAATTAGGCAGGCAATTAGGCAGGCAATTAGGCAGGCAATTAGGCAGGCAATTAGGCAGGCAATAAGGCAGTTTATTAGGATGGCAATTAGGCAGGTAATTAGGCAGTTATTAGGCGGGTAATTAGGCAGGCAGATAGGCAGTTAATTAGGCAGGCAATTAAGCTGTTAATTAAGCAGGCAATTAGGCAGGCATTTAGGCAGTCAATTAGGCAGGCAATTAGGCAGTCAATTAGGCACGAAATAAGGCAGTTAATTAGGCTGGCAATTAGGCAGGCAATTAGGCTGTTAATTAAGCTGTCAATTAGGCAGTTAATAAGACAGGCAATTAGGAAGGCAATTAGGGAGTCAATTAGGCAGGAAATAAGGCAGTTAATTAGGCAGGCAATTAGGCAGTTAATAAGGCAGGCAATTCGCAAGGCAATTAGGCAGGCAGTTAGGCAGGCAATTAGGCAGGCAATTAAACAGTTAATTAGGCAGGCAAATAGACAGTTAATTAGGCAGGCAATTAGGCAGTTAATTAAGCAGGCAATAAGAGAGTTAATTAGGGAAGCAATTAGGCAGGCAGGTAATCAGGCATGCAATTTGGCAGTTAATTAGGCAGGCAATAAGGCAGGCAAATAGGCAGGCAATCAGGCAGGCAATTAGGCACGCAATTAGGCAATTAATTAGGCAATTAATTAGGCAGGCAATAAGGCAGGCAATTAGGCAGCCAATTAGGCAGGCAATTAGGCAGCCAATTAGGCAGGCAGTTAGGCAGGCAATTTGGCAGGCAATTATGAAAAATAATTAGGCAGGCAATTAGGCAGTTAATTTGGCAGTTAATTAGGCAGGCAATTAGGCAGTTAATTAGGCAGGCAATTGGGCAGCCAATTAGGCAGGCAATTAGGAAAAATAATTAGGCAGGCAATTATGCAGTTATTTGGCAGTTAATTAGGCAGGCAATTAGGCAGTTAATTAGGCAGGAAATTGGGCAGCCAATTAGGCAGTTAATTAGGCAGGCAATTAGGCAGGCAATTAAGCAGGCAATTAGGCAGGCAAGCAATTAGGCAGTTAATTAGGCAGTAAAGTAAGCAGATAATTAGGAAGGCAATAAGGCAGTTAATTAGGCAGGCAATTAGGCATTTTATTATGCAGGCAATTAGGCATTTAATTAGGCAGGCAATTAGGCAGGCAATTAAGCAGGCAATTAGGCATTTAATTAGGCAGGCAATTTGGCATTTAATTTGGCAGGCAATTAGGCAGGCTTTAGGCAGGCAATTAGGCAGGCAATTAGGCAGGCAATTAGGCAGTTAATAAGGCAGGCGTTTAAGGAGGCTATTAGGCAGGCAATTAGGCAGGCAGTTAGGCAGATAATTAGGCAGGAAATTAGGCAGTTTATTAGGATGGCAACTCGGCAGGAAATTAGGCACGAAATAAGCAGTTAATAAGGCAGTTAATTAGGTAGGCAATTAGGCATGCAATTAGACAATTAATTAGGCAGGCAATAAGGCAGGCAATTAAGCAGGCAATAAGGCAGGCTTTTAGGCAGGCAATTAGGCAGTTAATTAGGCGGGTAATTAGGCAGGCAGTTAGGCAGTTAATTAGGCAGGCAATTAGGCAGGCAATCAGGCTCTTAATTAAGCAGGCAATTAGGCAGTTAATAAGACAGGCAATTAGGCAGTCAATTAGGCAGGAAATAAGGCAGTTAATTAGGCAGGCAATTAGGCAGTTAATTAGGCAGTTAATTAGGCAGTTAATTAGGCAGTTAATTAGGCAGTTAATTAGGCAGGCAATTAGGCAGGCAATTAGGCAGTTAATTAGGCAGGCAATTAGGCAGTTAATTAGGCAGTTAATTAAGCAGGCAATTAGGCAGTTAATTAGGCAGGCAATTAGGCTGGCAATAAGGCAGTTTATTAGGATGGCAATTAGGCAGGCAATTAGGCACGAAATAAGGCAGTTAATTAGGCAGGCAATTAGGTTGGCAATTATGCAGGCAATTAGGCTGTTAATTAAGCTGTCAATTAGGCAGTTAATAAGACATGCAATTAGGAAGGCAATTTGGCAGTCAATTAGGCAGGAAATAAGGCAGTTAATAAGGCAGGCAATTAGGCAGTTAATAAGGCAGGCAATTCGCAAGGCAATTAGGCAGGCTGTTATTCAGGCAATTAGGCAAGCAATTGGCAGGCAATTAGGCAGGCAATTAGGCAGATAATTAGGCAGGCAATTAGGCAGGCAATAAGGCAGTTAATTAGGCGGGTAAATAGGCAGGCAGATAGGCAGTTAATTAGGCAGGCAATAAAGCAGGCATAAGGCTGTTAATTAAGCAGGCAATTAGGCAGTTAATTAGGCAGGCAATTAGGCAGTTAATTAGGAAGGCAATTAGGCAGTTAATTAGGCAGGCATTTAGGCAGTTAATTAGGAAGGCAATTAAGCAGGCAATTAGGAAGTTAATTAGGCAGGCAATTAGGCATTTAATTAGGCTGGCAATTTGGCATTTAATTTGGCAGGCAATTAGGCAGGCAATTAGGCAGGCAATTAGGCAGGCAATTAGGCAGATAATTAGGCAGGAAATTAGGCAGTTAATTAGGCATTTAATTAGGCAGGCAATTAGGCAGTTAATTAGGCAGGAAATTAGGCAGTTAATTAGGCAAGCAATTAGGCAGTTAATTAGGCAGGCGTTTAGGGAGGCAATAAGGCAGATAATTAGGCAGGCAATTAGGCATTTAATTAGGCAGGCAGTTAGGCATTTAATAAGGCAGGCAGTTAGGCATTTAATTAGGCAGGCAATTAGGCATTTAATTAGGCAGGCAATTAGTTAGTCAATTAGGCAGGCAATTAGGAAGATAAATAAGCAGTTTATGAGGCACTTAATTAGGTAGGCTATTAGGCATGCAATGATTTAGGCAGGCAATAAGGCAGGCAATTAAGCAGGCAATAAGGCAGGCTTTTAGGCAGGCAATTGGGCAGTTAATTAGGCGGGTAATTCGGCAGGCAGTTAGGCAGTTAATTAGTTAGGCAATTAGGCATGCAATTAGGAAATTAGTTAGGCAGGCAATAAGGTAGGCAATTAAGCAGGCAATAAGGCAGGCTTTTAGGCAATAATTAGGCAGATAATTAGGCGGGTAATTAGGCAGGCAGTTAGGCAGTTAATTAGGCAGGCAATTAGGCAGGCAATCAGGCTCTTAATTAAGCAGGCAATTAGGCAGTTAATAATACAGGCAATTAGGCAGTCAATTAGGCAGGAAATAAGGCAGTTAATTAGGCAGGCAATTAGTTAGTCAATTAGGCAGGCAATTAGGAAGATAAATAAGCAGTTTATGAGGCACTTAATTAGGTAGGCTATTAGGCATGCAATGATTTAGGCAGGCAATAAGGCAGGCAATTAAGCAGGCAATAAGGCAGGCTTTTAGGCAGGCAATTGGGCAGTTAATTAGGCGGGTAATTCGGCAGGCAGTTAGGCAGTTAATTAGTTAGGCAATTAGGCATGCAATTAGGAAATTAGTTAGGCAGGCAATAAGGTAGGCAATTAAGCAGGCAATAAGGCAGGCTTTTAGGCAATAATTAGGCAGATAATTAGGCGGGTAATTAGGCAGGCAGTTAGGCAGTTAATTAGGCAGGCAATTAGGCAGGCAATCAGGCTCTTAATTAAGCAGGCAATTAGGCAGTTAATAATACAGGCAATTAGGCAGTCAATTAGGCAGGAAATAAGGCAGTTAATTAGGCAGGCAATTAGGCAGGCAATAAAGCAGTTTATTAGGATGGCAATTAGGCAGGAAATTAGGCACAAAATAAGGCAGTCAATTAGGCAGGCAATAAGGTCGGCAATTAGGCAGGCAATTAGGCTGTTAATTAAGCTGTCAATTAGGCAGTTAATAAGACAGGCAATTAGGAAGGGAATTAGGCAGGAAATAAGGCAGTTAATAAGGCAGGCAATTAGGCAGTTAATAAGGCAGGCAATTCGCAAGGCAATTAGGCAGGCAGTTAGGCAGGCAATTAGGCAGGCAATTTGGCAGGCAATTAAACAGTTAATTAGGCAGGCAAATAGACAGTTAATTAGGCAGGCAATTAGGCAGTTAATTAAGCAGGCAATAAGACAGTTAATTAGGGAAGCAATTAGGCAGGCAGGTAATTAGGCATGCAATTTAGCAGTTAATTAGGCAGGCAATAAGGCAGGCAAATAGGCAGGCAATCAGGCAGGCAATTAGGCACGAAATTAGGCAACTAATTAGGCAATAAATTAGGCAGGCAATAAGGCAAAATAATTAGGCAGGCAATTAGGCATTTTATTAGGCAGGCAATTAGGCAGGCAATTAGGCAGTTAATTGGGCAGGCAATTAAGCAGACAAATAAGCAGGCAATTTGGCAAGCAATTAGGCAGGCAATGAGGCAGGCAATTAGGCAGATAATTAGGCAGGCAAAAAGGCAGGCAATAAGGCAGTTAATTAGGCGGGTAATTAGGCAGGCAGTTAGGCAGTTAATTAGGCAGGCAATAAAGCAGGCAATAAGGCTGTTAATTAAGCAGGCAATTAGGCAGTTAATTAGGCAGTTAATTAGGCAGGCAATTAGGCAGTTAATAAGGCAGGCAATTCGCAAGGCAATTCGGCAGGCAGTTAGGCAGGCAATTAGGCAGGCAATTTGGCAGGCAATTAAACCGTTAATTAGGCAGGCAAATAGACAGTTAATTATGCAGGCAATTAGGCAGTTAATTAGGCAGGCAATTAGGCAGTTAATTAGGCAGGCAATTAGGCAGGCAATTAGGCAGGCAATAAGGCAGTTTATTAGGATGGCAATTAGGCAGGTAATTAGGCAGTTATTAGGCGGGTAATTAGGCAGGCAGATAGGCAGTTAATTAGGCAGGCAATTAAGCTGTTAATTAAGCAGGCAATTAGGCAGGCATTTAGGCAGTCAATTAGGCAGGCAATTAGGCAGTCAATTAGGCACGAAATAAGGCAGTTAATTAGGCTGGCAATTAGGCAGGCAATTAGGCTGTTAATTAAGCTGTCAATTAGGCAGTTAATAAGACAGGCAATTAGGAAGGCAATTAGGGAGTCAATTAGGCAGGAAATAAGGCAGTTAATTAGGCAGGCAATTAGGCAGTTAATAAGGCAGGCAATTCGCAAGGCAATTAGGCAGGCAGTTAGGCAGGCAATTAGGCAGGCAATTAAACAGTTAATTAGGCAGGCAAATAGACAGTTAATTAGGCAGGCAATTAGGCAGTTAATTAAGCAGGCAATAAGAGAGTTAATTAGGGAAGCAATTAGGCAGGCAGGTAATCAGGCATGCAATTTGGCAGTTAATTAGGCAGGCAATAAGGCAGGCAAATAGGCAGGCAATCAGGCAGGCAATTAGGCACGCAATTAGGCAATTAATTAGGCAATTAATTAGGCAGGCAATAAGGCAGGCAATTAGGCAGCCAATTAGGCAGGCAATTAGGCAGCCAATTAGGCAGGCAGTTAGGCAGGCAATTTGGCAGGCAATTATGAAAAATAATTAGGCAGGCAATTAGGCAGTTAATTTGGCAGTTAATTAGGCAGGCAATTAGGCAGTTAATTAGGCAGGCAATTGGGCAGCCAATTAGGCAGGCAATTAGGAAAAATAATTAGGCAGGCAATTATGCAGTTATTTGGCAGTTAATTAGGCAGGCAATTAGGCAGTTAATTAGGCAGGAAATTGGGCAGCCAATTAGGCAGTTAATTAGGCAGGCAATTAGGCAGGCAATTAAGCAGGCAATTAGGCAGGCAAGCAATTAGGCAGTTAATTAGGCAGTAAAGTAAGCAGATAATTAGGAAGGCAATAAGGCAGTTAATTAGGCAGGCAATTAGGCATTTTATTATGCAGGCAATTAGGCATTTAATTAGGCAGGCAATTAGGCAGGCAATTAAGCAGGCAATTAGGCATTTAATTAGGCAGGCAATTTGGCATTTAATTTGGCAGGCAATTAGGCAGGCTTTAGGCAGGCAATTAGGCAGGCAATTAGGCAGGCAATTAGGCAGTTAATAAGGCAGGCGTTTAAGGAGGCTATTAGGCAGGCAATTAGGCAGGCAGTTAGGCAGATAATTAGGCAGGAAATTAGGCAGTTTATTAGGATGGCAACTCGGCAGGAAATTAGGCACGAAATAAGCAGTTAATAAGGCAGTTAATTAGGTAGGCAATTAGGCATGCAATTAGACAATTAATTAGGCAGGCAATAAGGCAGGCAATTAAGCAGGCAATAAGGCAGGCTTTTAGGCAGGCAATTAGGCAGTTAATTAGGCGGGTAATTAGGCAGGCAGTTAGGCAGTTAATTAGGCAGGCAATTAGGCAGGCAATCAGGCTCTTAATTAAGCAGGCAATTAGGCAGTTAATAAGACAGGCAATTAGGCAGTCAATTAGGCAGGAAATAAGGCAGTTAATTAGGCAGGCAATTAGGCAGTTAATTAGGCAGTTAATTAGGCAGTTAATTAGGCAGTTAATTAGGCAGTTAATTAGGCAGGCAATTAGGCAGGCAATTAGGCAGTTAATTAGGCAGGCAATTAGGCAGTTAATTAGGCAGTTAATTAAGCAGGCAATTAGGCAGTTAATTAGGCAGGCAATTAGGCTGGCAATAAGGCAGTTTATTAGGATGGCAATTAGGCAGGCAATTAGGCACGAAATAAGGCAGTTAATTAGGCAGGCAATTAGGTTGGCAATTATGCAGGCAATTAGGCTGTTAATTAAGCTGTCAATTAGGCAGTTAATAAGACATGCAATTAGGAAGGCAATTTGGCAGTCAATTAGGCAGGAAATAAGGCAGTTAATAAGGCAGGCAATTAGGCAGTTAATAAGGCAGGCAATTCGCAAGGCAATTAGGCAGGCTGTTATTCAGGCAATTAGGCAAGCAATTGGCAGGCAATTAGGCAGGCAATTAGGCAGATAATTAGGCAGGCAATTAGGCAGGCAATAAGGCAGTTAATTAGGCGGGTAAATAGGCAGGCAGATAGGCAGTTAATTAGGCAGGCAATAAAGCAGGCATAAGGCTGTTAATTAAGCAGGCAATTAGGCAGTTAATTAGGCAGGCAATTAGGCAGTTAATTAGGAAGGCAATTAGGCAGTTAATTAGGCAGGCATTTAGGCAGTTAATTAGGAAGGCAATTAAGCAGGCAATTAGGAAGTTAATTAGGCAGGCAATTAGGCATTTAATTAGGCTGGCAATTTGGCATTTAATTTGGCAGGCAATTAGGCAGGCAATTAGGCAGGCAATTAGGCAGGCAATTAGGCAGATAATTAGGCAGGAAATTAGGCAGTTAATTAGGCATTTAATTAGGCAGGCAATTAGGCAGTTAATTAGGCAGGAAATTAGGCAGTTAATTAGGCAAGCAATTAGGCAGTTAATTAGGCAGGCGTTTAGGGAGGCAATAAGGCAGATAATTAGGCAGGCAATTAGGCATTTAATTAGGCAGGCAGTTAGGCATTTAATAAGGCAGGCAGTTAGGCATTTAATTAGGCAGGCAATTAGGCATTTAATTAGGCAGGCAATTAGTTAGTCAATTAGGCAGGCAATTAGGAAGATAAATAAGCAGTTTATGAGGCACTTAATTAGGTAGGCTATTAGGCATGCAATGATTTAGGCAGGCAATAAGGCAGGCAATTAAGCAGGCAATAAGGCAGGCTTTTAGGCAGGCAATTGGGCAGTTAATTAGGCGGGTAATTCGGCAGGCAGTTAGGCAGTTAATTAGTTAGGCAATTAGGCATGCAATTAGGAAATTAGTTAGGCAGGCAATAAGGTAGGCAATTAAGCAGGCAATAAGGCAGGCTTTTAGGCAATAATTAGGCAGATAATTAGGCGGGTAATTAGGCAGGCAGTTAGGCAGTTAATTAGGCAGGCAATTAGGCAGGCAATCAGGCTCTTAATTAAGCAGGCAATTAGGCAGTTAATAATACAGGCAATTAGGCAGTCAATTAGGCAGGAAATAAGGCAGTTAATTAGGCAGGCAATTAGGCAGGCAATAAAGCAGTTTATTAGGATGGCAATTAGGCAGGAAATTAGGCACAAAATAAGGCAGTCAATTAGGCAGGCAATAAGGTCGGCAATTAGGCAGGCAATTAGGCTGTTAATTAAGCTGTCAATTAGGCAGTTAATAAGACAGGCAATTAGGAAGGGAATTAGGCAGGAAATAAGGCAGTTAATAAGGCAGGCAATTAGGCAGTTAATAAGGCAGGCAATTCGCAAGGCAATTAGGCAGGCAGTTAGGCAGGCAATTAGGCAGGCAATTTGGCAGGCAATTAAACAGTTAATTAGGCAGGCAAATAGACAGTTAATTAGGCAGGCAATTAGGCAGTTAATTAAGCAGGCAATAAGACAGTTAATTAGGGAAGCAATTAGGCAGGCAGGTAATTAGGCATGCAATTTAGCAGTTAATTAGGCAGGCAATAAGGCAGGCAAATAGGCAGGCAATCAGGCAGGCAATTAGGCACGAAATTAGGCAACTAATTAGGCAATAAATTAGGCAGGCAATAAGGCAAAATAATTAGGCAGGCAATTAGGCATTTTATTAGGCAGGCAATTAGGCAGGCAATTAGGCAGTTAATTGGGCAGGCAATTAAGCAGACAAATAAGCAGGCAATTTGGCAGGCAATTTGGCAAGCAATTAGGCAGTTTATTAGGATGGCAATTAGGCAGGTAATTAGGCAGTTATTAGGCGGGTAATTAGGCAGGCAGATAGGCAGTTAATTAGGCAGGCAATTAAGCTGTTAATTAAGCAGGCAATTAGGCAGGCATTTAGGCAGTCAATTAGGCAGGCAATTAGGCAGTCAATTAGGCACGAAATAAGGCAGTTAATTAGGCTGGCAATTAGGCAGGCAATTAGGCTGTTAATTAAGCTGTCAATTAGGCAGTTAATAAGACAGGCAATTAGGAAGGCAATTAGGGAGTCAATTAGGCAGGAAATAAGGCAGTTAATTAGGCAGGCAATTAGGCAGTTAATAAGGCAGGCAATTCGCAAGGCAATTAGGCAGGCAGTTAGGCAGGCAATTAGGCAGGCAATTAAACAGTTAATTAGGCAGGCAAATAGACAGTTAATTAGGCAGGCAATTAGGCAGTTAATTAAGCAGGCAATAAGAGAGTTAATTAGGGAAGCAATTAGGCAGGCAGGTAATCAGGCATGCAATTTGGCAGTTAATTAGGCAGGCAATAAGGCAGGCAAATAGGCAGGCAATCAGGCAGGCAATTAGGCACGCAATTAGGCAATTAATTAGGCAATTAATTAGGCAGGCAATAAGGCAGGCAATTAGGCAGCCAATTAGGCAGGCAATTAGGCAGCCAATTAGGCAGGCAGTTAGGCAGGCAATTTGGCAGGCAATTATGAAAAATAATTAGGCAGGCAATTAGGCAGTTAATTTGGCAGTTAATTAGGCAGGCAATTAGGCAGTTAATTAGGCAGGCAATTGGGCAGCCAATTAGGCAGGCAATTAGGAAAAATAATTAGGCAGGCAATTATGCAGTTATTTGGCAGTTAATTAGGCAGGCAATTAGGCAGTTAATTAGGCAGGAAATTGGGCAGCCAATTAGGCAGTTAATTAGGCAGGCAATTAGGCAGGCAATTAAGCAGGCAATTAGGCAGGCAAGCAATTAGGCAGTTAATTAGGCAGTAAAGTAAGCAGATAATTAGGAAGGCAATAAGGCAGT